>NC_139658.1:5770244-5837744 GCF_951799395.1 Argentina silus | reverse complement strand
ATTCTGTCCTCTTTGAAATAAATTGGAGGAAGTGGTCCAATAATTCAATTTGCATAATTACACACAGGGTTAAAACGAGCATTGTCTCCTCCACCCTTCTTGCCACTCCCCCCTCCCTCCATCCCTAGTGGACCCAGACCAGACCAGGCTCGCTCTCTCTGAGGGCCCACAAGGGCCATGTTAGATATGACTCAGCAGATCCTGGGACAGGCTGTGCATGGGGGCTCAGTCTCCAGAGATGGCTTCTCTTTTCACAGCACATCCTATAAGTGAGCTTCTGAGGGCTTAACTGACTCCTTCTTCACCCCCAGAGATAAAGAAGATGCTGAGTAATGCCTACTGGACCCCCTCCCGCTAGCTAGCGCCTGTATGGGACAGTGTTATAGTCGCTTGATGCCAGCAATCAAACTGTATGTCTAAAAAGGCATTCATTAACTGTCTTTACATCATTAAATGCATCCTGAGAAGAGTATAAAACAAACAGAGAATGGGCTCTGGTTGGGGTGTAAATGTCAATGCATAGCTAGTGAACACCATCCCCAACCTCAACCCCCTCAACCTGTGGGCATGAGTGACACGCACATGTGCTGAGGGGGTAGGCAAACACCCAACACACACACACACACACACACACACACACACACACACACACACACACACACACACACACACACACACACACACACACACACACACACACACGTGTGCCAGGGAGCAGAGGCGTGAGCAGCTGTGGCCTCCTGAGAGTATGTGTGGGGGTGGGGTGTGTATTCTCTCTTTCTGTTCATATGTGACACATGGACAGGAGCTAAAGCGCTGAGTCAGAGCACACTGCTCACTGCAGTCCTCATCTCCACTGACAGTCTGTCATGATGGGCACACAACAATCCCAGCCAAGCACGCCATGAATGTTCATCCAGGCATGGCCAACGAATGGGGAATGGCAGTGGGGTGGGGAAGAGACACACACAGTGAGGTGTGGGGAAGGACTATAAGGCTGAAGGATATTTTGGGGCAGGACTCCCGAATATGATCACACTAGGTTAATGGCCTCCTCGATGGCCTAGATCTATACCTGATGATAGATGCAATGTGACACAGCCACAATCTATTCTCCATTTCTCTGTTAGCTGACAGAGAGGCTGCATATGTCAGTGACAGATTTCACCTTCATAGAGAGTAGCCCTGCCCGTCAGTCACACACAGACAGCAGGCACAACGAGAGGTTACAAAATAACAATGCAGCGGCAGGGGCACTATAATCAGAGCACACGCGCAGGCACGCATGCACACACACTCCCACACACTCCCACACACACACACTCTCACACACTCACACACACACACACACACACACACACACAAACACACACACACACACACACACACACACACACACACATACACACACAAACACACACACACACACACACACACACACACACAAACACACAAACACACACACACACACACACACACACAAACACACACACTCACACACACACACAAACACACACACACACACACACACACACACACACACACACACACACACACTGTACACAAACACAATCTACACTGTCTATTTCATTGTCTCCCTCTGAGTGTAAAATCTTTCACTCACACATTTACTAACACCTATGATACGGCACACTGCGCTCACACCTCATTTACGTCAGAGCTACTGATGTGATGAAGCAGGCTAATGCCACTGCTTCTCCATGATGAGGCGCTGTGTTCTACCTGTGGAGGCCTTGGAGGATCAGATGAATAAAGCAAAGATACAGATATCTGCATCAATATTACTATGTACAGTACGTATGTATTAATGCTTATCTACCAATATCTGCTTACTTACAGTCCACCATCTATCTCACCAGAGAAAACTGAAATGCTACAGTAGACATTTCCCTGTCTCAGCTCTGTCATAAGTGGCTTTGCTGGCTAACACAACACACAAGCGACTGAATTAAAACGGCTGGCTGATCTTTCCGTAGGAGATGGGAGTCACCGGGAGCGTCAGACCCTGAGGAGCCTTCTGATCCTGAGCTGACAGATCCACTCCGCCTCGTTAGCTGGGAGCACTAAGCGGAGAAACAGCAGGATCAATAAACCTCCCAAACCTGCTCACTGGCTACAGCAGTTAATGTCTCCACGCGTGTGTTTCACACCGTCCTGCTCCTGATGGGGCACCAGCCTTCATTGACTAATCCACTCAGTTCCTCTCCTCTCCTCCTATTTCCTCTCTTCTCATGTATCACCCTGAATCCCCCTTTTTTTCTCTGGTCTCTTCTCCTCCTCCATTTTCCTCTCGTTTGACCCAAACAACAGCCGTGTCTGTGATGGCGAACAAGATGTTACTGAACTAATCACCCCTCCTGTCCTCTTCGTCCCTCACCTACCCTCAAAACATCATCCTTATGTACTTTCTAATGCCCTTGCTATGTATTTCCTTTCCTCCCCTCATTGTATCCTCCCTTTCTTCTCCTCCTCTCTGGTTATGGTTAAGAAGTCATCTTCACTGCACTGGTTAGCTGTCATGGAGGGGAATGATTGGTCTGACGGCACACTAGATCCTCCTGTATACACATGTACCTACTTACTGTAATATATAATCACAACACCTCAATAACATGTAAGTGTGCTCCACAAATAAGACTAAAATCACCACTATACATACAGTATTCAAAGAAAAGGACCCTGCAATGCATGTATACTGCCTGCTACATCACATACATACATGATGATGTGTAAACTCAACTGTTTAGTCGTGACCCCACTGTTCCCACACATACACAGTTCCCACACATTCACACTGGAGATGAGTAAACCCCTCTGAACACATTAGTAATCAGCACTACTGCACACCCAGATTAGTGGGTTCTAATCAAAGACACGCACGCACGCGCGCGCGTGCGCACACACGCACACACACACACACACACACACACACACACACACACTCCCACAGCCTGGGTGTAAAGGCTGGCTCAAGGCTGGCCAAGAGAAGTGGCTATTATAATGCGTTGAACCCCCCCCTGAGAGACAAAGAGTACCATGACTCCGTGTGACTCCGTATGGCAAGTTGAGACCAGCCAACAGATCACAGATCAGACAATTGGCTTAAGCGGAAAATCATCTCCCATCTTTGAAATAGCGTGTGCTCTGTGACCGTGCCTAAACAGAGCAGTGATATGTGTATATGAAACTGCCTCCATTTTGGGGGATTGTTGATGAGCTCTGACTGGCTGGCTGAGCAGCAGTGCTCCTGATTCAGTCAGATATGGCACGCTCAAGCCTCACGGAGCCTCCAGCAGCTCCAGTCCAGCCTAACCACCACAACAACCTTCAGTGTGCTCAACTGCATGAGTCTGAGCTAAACCAGTCGGGAACCAATGCTATATGAGATAGGAATGCCCAAAATAGATCATATCAGCTGGTCAGAGTGGCCAAGCAATATACTAGTGCCTTCAGCTAAAACCATAAACATATGTTCAGATGATTACGAGTGCCATTCAAGGTATACTGTAGGTAGAAACTAGCAGTTCCAAGACACAGATGTTATACTACATTCTCAGCGGTTTGTGTTGTTTCCCCTACAGCAATGATGTAAGAAGGAACATTGAAAGCTCTTGTTTTCAGTATATAAATAATGTATGGTATTTGCTGAGTCTAATAGAGGGTTGAGGCACCTGAGGCAATTGTGGAGGGCAACTGGATGGACTGAGCGAAATGACTCCATAATTAATGAGGCAATTTGCTCTTCAGTCAGCCCCTCAACAAGCCCATTGGGTGAGGAAACCTTCCCCTTAGAACCATCTGACTGCATAACAACACCTTAACGAGACCCCAATGACACCCCCGGAATCAGGATACAAATGAGCAATTACAGTGAGAAGTGAGTGGCAAGACACAGCTGATTTATATTAACTGGCATCATTCATCATGCAACTCTGCCTCAAAGGAAATAGATATCACTCACAGCATCAAAGCAAGACCTGACTGTGATGGACAAGCCAGAGGATTAAGGCAGAGTCCTGTCTTTGTACATAAAACACACAAGACACACACTCCACTGTACACATTCAGCTAACACAAAGTTATCAGACACACACACACACACACACACACACACACACACACACACACACACACACACACACACACACACACACACACTTGAATATTGGACACATACTGTATACGCCACCTACAGATTACATTATCTGTGAAAGGGAAAGGGACAGCAGGTATTTCCCTCTCTGCATGGTCTTCAGATAGTATGTAGGTCAGAGGAAAAGACCTGTACAGTATTTGTTGTGTAACCGTCTCAAGTCTCTGAGCAGAGGTCACCCTAATACAAACTGACACAGAAACTAGGAATAACTTCTGCTCTGCCCGAGGCTCTGCATGTGCAAGCTGTCGGTGCTGCAGTGGCCCACTGGGCCTCCATCCTCATCCTGAGTGATCACTGGATGCATTGGGGAATTCTCACAAAGACAGCAGCTACCTCTTATATCCACAAACACAGTTTTTTTTTTCAGAAACACCCTCTAATTCCTTCTAAGAGTGTTGCTGGATATGTTTTGTAGATCAAAAACAGGTCAAGCATATGGAAGATGTGAAGGTCCCTCAAGTGCCCCTCTGGAGATCCCCAGAGAGAGGATCCTGACACCAGCAGGGCAGGATTCTGGGCATCTTTCCCACTGGCAGCATGGCACAGCTCCAGACAGAGACCAGCCAGTCCAGTGCAGACTCTTTTAGCTCCAGTGAACTGAGGTTATTGTTACACGCAAAGACATACACATAATACACATGACACTGACATAAACGTTCACAAATGCACAGTATGCAAAAACAAATCATACACACACACACACACACACACACACACACACACA
Source organism: Argentina silus (assembly GCF_951799395.1). NCBI lineage: Eukaryota > Metazoa > Chordata > Actinopteri > Argentiniformes > Argentinidae > Argentina > Argentina silus. The sequence goes on along the minus strand of NC_139658.1, from coordinate 5,832,843 downwards.
CACACACACACACACACACACACACACACACACACACACACACACACACACACACACACACACACACACACACACACACACACACACACACAGGTGCTAGTTAGCTGGGAGCCAGAGTGGCAGTATCCTCCTGTAACCTTGAGAGGCAGAGAGGCCATGTCCATTGCTGTGAGTAATGAGTGACCTGCCTGCCACTGAGACAGCGCCAGAGAAGATCACTCAGTCTCAGCCAGACGGAGACAGAGACACTGAAACGACCAGGTGGGCCTGCCTTATTCTACACTAAGCCCTTTACGGTACATCATATAGTTGTGCCTGGCTTACCCATCCTCTACATCTTATCCCATACTGACAAGGTCACCAACCCCATAGTCAATGCACTGTCTCCAGAGTCCTGTATGTTCACAATTCTGTAATTATCGAGTTTTGCAAGTCTAATTAGGTACATGGATCTATCTATTTCTATCTAATCAACCTTCACATGATAATGTATGTCAGAGAAATCCCATATGGTGCCCTGCAGGCGACCAGGAGAAGAGAAAGAGAGGGGAGGGGGTTAAATAGAGTGGTAGGGTGACAGACTGGAAGCTAGAGAGAGAAGGAGAGATTGACATACAGTATTAAAGGGAAAGAGAGAGGTGGTAGACAGGGAAAGAAAATAAACAACAGATTGAGTAAGAGAGAGAGAGAGAGAGAGAGAGAGAGAGAGAGAGAGAGAGAGAGAGAGAGAGAGAAGGGCAGACAAGGAGAGATTCTCAGACAGTGCTTTGTCCTTGACATTCCTCTCCAGGCCTTGTACCTCCCCTAGACTGTGAGTGATTTAACTGGGCCACGACTCCACCCCCCTCACATGAGACCCAGAGGACAGACCTTGACACCATGCAAATCACTTGTCCATAAACAACACCTAAAAACCATACGTACATACTGTAGCTCACAAATCACCTGTTGAAATACTGTATACTGTACCAAATATAACCTTCATATAGAATCACCTGTTGAAGCACCCCTGTCTATATTTGTTTACTCTTTCTGTAGGACATGATAACACTGACAAGAAACACTGCCATCAAAATGAACATGCTTTTAGAAAGTGACATATTTAATACATTATACAGTATAGAACTGAACACATAACATTGCCATGTGGTACTAAATGCCCAATTAACCAGATACTGCAGATGAACTGAGAAGTCACATGTATATTTCAGATGCTTCATTATGTATTATACTGTATCCACCCCCTCCCTCACATTCATTCTGAGGAAAACTAGAAAGGAGGCCAAGTATGAGTGGGTGATGAAACATTTACGACTGCCAACACCTCTTTCCAGAAAGGTTTCCAAATATATTAAAGAAACATGGCACAGTGAATTAATTCTTGGAGCTATGGGAATAAGAAAGGTGGAGTGTACCTTAGGAGAAAAAAAGAAGAGTTAGAGGTAACAAGAGAGAGGGAGACAAGTGAGAGTGACAAGAAGAGGAAGAGAGAGAGGAGACATGGAGACAGGAGAGGTGTATGCTGTAAAGTGAACATAAGCTGTACTCCCAAGTAAATACCACTGAGTGCAAACACCAAGAGTGAGTGTAGGAATGGGTGGAGGCGTAGTCTAACCTGGTTCTCCTCATGAGTCACCCTCATCTGCTCCTTCAGGACGGAGGTGCGCGCCGCTTCCTCCTTCCTCATCACTCGCTCCTTCTTCAGCTCGGGGCTCCAGAAGCTCTTGATGCTGTTGGTGGAGGAGCCCAGCTTGCTATCCTTCAGGTCCAGCTCCCTGCGCAGCAGGTCATTCTCCCTCTGCGTGTCCCTTAGCTGGGCCTGCATCTCCAGCAGCTCCCCGCCACTGCTCCGCACTGCCTGCCGCAGCAGGGCTGAGGGCACCCCCTGGTGGTGGTGGTGGTGGTGCTGCAGCATGGAGAGGGAGCCCAGATCGCTGTAGGACAGAAGGTCAGCATGGTGGGGCAGCCCCACTGAGGCAATATTGGGGCTGCTGCCCATGGCTGTGACGCGGCCTCCATACATGGCCCTGCTGGCGCGACCCAGCGTCATGGTGCCCTTGGGGTAGGTGGCAGTGGAGGCCACGCCCTCGTGGTCACTCAGGTACATGGGGCCAGATGTGGCATAGGCAGCATTGAGGGACTGGATGTTCTCCATGGAGAGCGTCTTGCCCCCCGCACCGCTCCCGCCCCCACTGTTGGCCCTCCGGTGGCCCAGTCTGGGGGACCTTGGCAGGCGCGGGGACCGTGCGGGGCTGCTCTCTATGTGGCCGACTGCTCTGGCACTGCCGTACATGTCCTGTGTGTTTGAGGTGTGGCCACCAGGGGGTCCTTACCAGGGGCGCGCTGTGGTGGGGATGCACCCTCGCTCTGTGTCACACATCAGTGGCTTACTGCATGTCTATGCAAGTAGAAGGCCTTGACGACAGATCTGAGAAAACAAGAGAGAAACTTGTTCATCATGAAAATCTAATCAAAGATTAGTTTCATGTGTCAGATAAAACACATTATTTAACTAAAACAATACACTCAACAATCATACAAAAATCTCTTGAGTTACAGTATCAACAAAGACGCTCTCACACACTGACAGACACACACTCCCGCTGCAGGGGTTGGGGTGTTGGAAGGAACAGCTCTTCCTGTTCGGGGATGAATGAGTCACCGGCCCTCTGTGGGCTTTTGCAGAGATTCCAAATCTAAGTGAACCCACTGGGAATCCCAGCATCAACCTGGCTTTCCCCAGTCACAGGCAGTCATCCCATATCCATTAGTACTGACATAGTCAGGAAAGAGAAACAACCTTCCATACTGTGCATAGTGCTAATACTACAACCATACAGGCACAAAATTACCGTCACATATATTCAGTCAATAAACAGTAAAAGGCCTATCTTGTCAGTATATTTGTACAGTATGTATGACTACACTAGGGTTTGGGCAGGTATAAGGTATTACCCAGGTGAATATGGTATTTAAGCTTATACCGGTTTATTTCTGTCAATACCGTCCATGCCGTCTCCATCTATATTTTGCCATTATTATACCCACCAATGTTTGTTTGATTTGTTTGATTTGTTCATTGTCCAAATTAAACTTGCACACAAGCATCACAAGGCAAGGTCAATAACTCTCCTCTTGGGGTGGTAAGGATGGCCAGAGAGAGAGAAACTACTTGCAGTAGATTTGGTACAAGTTCGAGTCATGTTGAAAGTCCGCTAAAAAGTATTACCGTATAACAGGGTATTTTGGAGAGAAGGAATTCTAATATCAACCCCCAAGTCTAGACTACACCCCCCATAGTTCAGCAGTGCATTATTCCATTTCCTCCTCTGGAGCAGTCAGCCGCATTGTAATCAGCCTCATCACTCCACACACCAGGGGGAAGTAGAAGGCCTGCAAATATACCTCACTGTGTCTTTTATGCTTCTCTTAGAAATGCAACTTATGCTATGGTATTATCTCCTTATCCTTAAAGGGCAAAGAAAATACTCCTGGTTAGGAAAAGGTAATTGTGCTGTTGCTCAGTACTCTGGCACAATGGGAGTGTGAGCACACTGAGCACAACTGCCTGTGGTAATTAAACACCATGCAGACTTCAAAATGGCAGCCACATTCCTGTCCATCATTCATATCAGTGGACAGCTCAGAGTACAGGAGGAAAATAAAGCAAAGCTGAGAGAAACACAGGCATAAAACATGTTTTAAGGCATGATGGTGCTATGGATATAACTCTGGGGTGTATTCTTCCTTCCGGGCCATACTTGCTCCTCAGACCCCGTTGCCATGGTGACTACTGCGTCTGGGCTCACAGAGATAAAGCACATGGGTTGTCTTACATAACAGTAACTTAAGTTTCAATAGGTGAGAAAAAAAATGCTAGTGAATTCCGGTGCAGATGGAGGAGACGTCACAGAGACTGCAGATGGCCTGGTCATCTGTGCTACTCCTGCATCCATGCCGGGGTGATGACAAGATGGCCACAAGCCTTTCCGGAACCATCTCTGCCTGCACACAGCCAGATTTATCTTTGCCTATAGCTTTACAAAAACACTTTGCCACCACTCCCTTTGGGAGTCAGATGACAATGTGATATGGACAATTATAAATAGACAATGGGCTTCTTATGAAGTCAAATAATGGTTTTGGCTCAGGAAAAGCATCACCTACTACAGTATGTGTTGAAGCAGTACCTGTGAGTACACACTTCACCAAGGGAAATTACAGCAACACATTGGCTGAGGAGCACAGAGAGGACACAGATTGCTGCGACAAGATACCTCTGGTTTGAAATAAGAGAGAATATCACAAATACAAAATGGCAGAGCAAACAAAATCTATTTGAATGATGTAACATATCAGCCTACTGTACAGTGGAGGGATCAGGAGCTGGTGCAGCACTGCCAAACAAGTTGCTTTTCCAGCAGCCAGTCTCTGAGAAAACGCAGCTAATTAAACTGAAACAAATTACACAACACGCATACATATTGTATCAGGAGACTCTGCCATTTGTCTATTCAATTTCTGGCAAGCTCCAATGTGTTTGTGAAGTCTGGATTGAACATTTTTTAAAAAGCATTATGCATAGTTCAATGATATATAGTATAACATGGAGAGTATAACTGTGGTAATACTGTATGTTTTTTAGTCTCACATGTCAGACTCATAACAGGCTGTGGAAAGAGACTGTCTCTAAATAGGTGTTAATCATTCTATCTACTAAAATCACACTCATCAAAATGTACTGTTGACGTATGAGCAACTATTGTAGTACAGGGCTCAATTTTGAAGTCAGTGAATGCCCAATCCCAAATGAGGGGCAAAGTGCTATAACGCTGGTACTTCAGGAATTATGTGGTCCCATAGAAGCTTAATTTACATACCAGTGTCAAATAGGAAATTGATCTCTCAAAGGTACACACTTGAGAGTCATCTAATTCCCAACCAATCTCCTGCCACACATGTCCCCTAGTAATAACCCTTACAGTAGGGCTAGTTTCACAGACACAGATTAAGCCAAATCCTAGACTAAAATGAAAATGTTTTTTAGTGAATACTTTTAAGGGTGTCCACAGTCCATGGGGTTGAATTATCACTGTCAAACATTTATCTAACTTCAAGTGAGTGGAACCTTTGCAGGTTAACACATTGGCCTTCAGGCTGCAGCATACACCCACCCACATCATGACAGCATTAGAGCTTTCATGGGGAATTCCAAAAGAAAAGCCATTATTGAGTGAAAAAAGGGGTCAATCAGCCTGCCAATCAAGGATGCTTTTTCCGGCTCACGTCAAAGTATATGGTGAAACAGACATGAGCCTGCAGCTGTGATTGCAAGGAGCAAGAGAACTGTCTACAATCGACTGAAGAAATGACTGCTGGTGATTCAGAGAGAAGTGGTGCAGAAACAGACAAGGAGATACTGAAACAACGATTTTTCCTCTGGTGTTTCTGTACCAGTGAATGATGCTTTAGGCTCAGAAGTCATATTTCTATAAGGCCATGAATGCCATTTTCCTTTCATCAACTAGGGTAGTGTTCTTCAATCCTGGTCCTGTGGACTCACATAATATGCATGCTTTTGCCCTAGCTCAACAGCAACACGACTCATCAGCAATACTCATCATGAAGTATTTGTTGAATCAGTTGTGTAAGTTCTGGGCTGAAACAAAAGCCTGCACACCCTGCAGGTCCCCAAAACCAGGCTTGAGGAGCATTGTTAAATATTAAAGTGCTTGAGCAAATCAGCCCCTAGAAACACTTTATTGCTTGGATCAAAACCCTTAATTCTCTCTAAATCTCATTACAGGTGGCGTAGGTCTACACAATAATGTGTCATCACCTAGACATTTAGACATTATTATTTATCAGTGTGTCATTCATTAAGTAAGTGTGCACCTTAATATTTCTGGTAAACGGACCCTAAGCTGCATACATGACATGTCATATGACATATGGTATATCTCTCACTTTTCTATGGAATATAGACTCCCTTTTAAAAGATCGACAGCCAACCCCGCAAATTAAATCCCTCCCACTCTCTGGTGATTGGTTCATAAGATCAGATAGTGAAAATGGGCTTTTCCTAGTGGCTTTCCCCTCTTTCAATTAGTCAATTCATGATATGTCAATTCCTCCGGCGGTTAAAGAGGTGGACACATGTAGCTTTTAGGTGTTCAATCGCTTTCAAATGAGAACAGGTCTATTTATCAATTATATAGAAAACATGTTTCAAACTGTTTACTGTTTAATCTTACCAATGGGAACCAAATTTGTGAAGCCAAGAACATTCAGACTTTTACAGTATGTAGATTTGTCAGTGCATGACGCGCGGTGATAGTAGGCGGTTATGTGTTTCAAGGGAATAAATTACTGATGTGATGTGAATGACAGTGTATCATACAGGTTAAGCTAAGGCTACCATATCTGTAAAATCTTAATATTCCAGCGCATTATCTATACAAATATTTAGGCTATAGCGCTTCATAAATGAATTCGGTTCACCTTTCTTTGACACCAAGAAATAACCTATGTCACATGATTTTTTCTAAATCACAAAAATGTAGCAGATATGATTTAAAAAATAGATGTATTATGACACTCATTGAGCTACATTATGATTTCCCATACATTCATCCACTATGCAAATCAACGACCACTGAATTGGGAGTGTTGTTTTTTTTTACGCGCAAATGGATTTCCTCAAGCCGTCTATTCGAACACTAACCGCATAAGATCGAGAACACTTCACGATTTCCAAATGTAGTGACCCGCAGAAAGTATGTCCAAGCTTCATTAATCTTAAATGAATGAAATATAAATTTACCTTTTTAATGTTAATTCCTCTCCATCATCGCTCCGAGACGGCGTCTTCCAGCATCCATTCACACCAGTTTCTCAGCATCCTGCGCCGTCATTGGGCAGCGGACACGCGCTCTCTCCCCCTACACACTAGGGAGCAGTGCAGGATGGCTGTTAAAGTGGCAGAGGTGATGTAGGGATGGCTAGAATTGAATCAAGACGAGAATCATCTTTCTTAGGATGAAAAACCACGACGGTGGAATCATATAGTACTCAAAATTGATTGTAAAATACAGTTGATTTGACAGATTGACTTGGAGAGGTTCCTCAGTGTCATTTGGGGGGCTGGTATGGCGATAGGGTATGGTGGTGTCAGGGTGTTCAAATTGTAAATCTAGGTGCCTTTCTGATTTTAAGCATTTGACAGGTTTGGGTAGCCTATCTGGTACAGTAAATGGGCAGTGCAAAAAGTGGGTACAGTATCTGATGTCAGGGGCCTGCGCTTATTAAAGGGGGGCATCAGCTGTGTTCAAACTGAATGAAATTCATAATCTATAGCTCTCATTTCGGTTAATTATGTACATATACAGTATGTCCTTCTTAATGGCTTCCATGCCAATTGTCTGTACTGGTTGGTGTTGAAGCATATCACAGCCCATTTTATCCAGCTTTGTAACATTTTGAGAGCTATGACTGGCTCAGCTGCCTTCTGTTCCCTTACCCCCTGGTCTGGGTCTCACTAGGGAGGTGATGGGAGATGTTGCTAAATGCCCCGGGAGACAGTTGTAGACCCACCTACAGTAGTTGTCAAAGAAAAGGAATAAAATACAGGAAACAGGAATAGATTGTCCATCTGGCACAAGCAATCATAGAAGTATTGCCATTTAAACAAGGTAAATCCTGGAACCAAAGTTGTGAGTTAAACAAGACCAGATATAGTGTATGTAAGGTGTAAGAGAATTATGACATAGGTTTTTCCTTGGGTTGGGGGGGTTCCTCTGGGGTCTCCTATAAGACAGTGAATCACCTCTCCCGGAATCAGAGTCCTGGCATCATAAATCACAGGTGGTTTCTACCTTTCTACGTCACAGCATCCCAGGTTCTTGTGTGCAGTGCTGACTCAGAAACTACCATTGTGCCCCAGTGTAAATCATTCTGAGTGCATTACTGATCATGACATCACTATGAGGTGAGCATTCCTTTAGAGAATATGACATACTTATCAGTATAAGTTATTATATAAGTTATATAAGTTGTGTGTGTGTGTGTGTGTGTGTGTGTGTGTGTGTGTGTGTGTGTGTGTGTGTGTGTGTGTGTGTGTGTGTGTGTGTGTGTGTGTGTGTGTGACAGGGACAGACCCAGAAAAGAGGCACGTCATCACCGTCAGAATTGTACAAACAGACACACATACAAACAATGGAATCTCCATTCCTCAGAATGGTATCAGTATAAAATCAGTATAAAACATGACATAAACATGGGAGCACTGATGGAATTGTGTTGTGTAGTGAAACTGTTGTATGGTGAGAAAATACTCCCTTGCCATATTCTGTCACCGCACTTAATGTGGTTATTCTTCATTTACCAAGCTGGTGATCAATACTGAGCCATTGATCCTCTCAGAGTCGAGACAGCAATGATTTCTATTTCCGGGAAAACAAACCCCTTTAGAAAGCGTGAAGCACGGGTAAAGGATTGTTTAATTATCAAAGCGCTAGGTATTGATTATGCAGTCTGTAGGAATCTCACACAAGCAAATCAGGGCTATGAGTGACAGGTGGGAGAGGAAAACTAGAGTTGGAGTTTCTCTGCAGACTCCTTTAATTTGTCATTCATTCCTTTTGCTCAGTATTAGAGTGTGATTAATGTCGACATAGTATGTAGGGCCATTATGGTTGCTCTCTGCTGGCCTCTGGTGGTCCATTGGGGCACACAGCTAAATGTTAATTGGCTTTTGTGACTATACAGTATAGCCTTCACAGAACATTTCAAGAGATTCACTAGAGATTGAACGACTTATGTTCAGTAATTAGCCATAATTATAGGAGATACACACAAGAAAACAACTGCAAACATACTGTGCCCTTCCATCAAATCGCTGGGCAAGAATGAAAACACATACTCAGATTAGTCATTCAGTCAACACCTACTAATGTGACATCATGAGTTGCCTGACAACGGTCAAGTGAGATGCTCAGAATAGTAACATCACATTCAGAATCTAAAGTCAGATGGTGAGCATGGTGGTGATGACAAGGTGACACACTGTTATTCTGTGCCATGGGCTCTGCATTCTGGTAATTATGATGACTGTGTTTCATCACTGGCAGGCAGACAGGAAGATGTTGTGAGTCTAACCAGTCTAATCCTCTGTGTCTTTGTCCTCCTCTGGGTCCTTCTCTGAGGGTATGACTGCCTCCTTCACAGTCACTGCTTCCACCAGGTCACCTTTCCCATCACTACTGCGTGAGTCAGATTACAGTCCTGGGGTTATAACAGTGGGGACTGAGGGGCTAACAGATGAGCTAATGGCATTTGAAGTTTTGGAAATGGCATTGTGTGACACCACCATTACAGCTACTGCACCTATACTGTACTATGGGTCTGATCTCAGGCTAAAAGAACAATTATGACAGTCCATTATTCTGTCCACTACAGTATATACAATCAGCAACTCTGCTAACCTGTTATGTAGGAGAGATAGTTCATCCTTTAGAGGGGCCTGTCTGTAGAGTAAGAGCCTGAAAAAGAGAAATAACAGACATCAAAACATAGCCTTTATGTACTATATTTTAAAACTGAGTGTAGACCTTAGGGTGCAGATGGTACAACCTCCAGAGCAGCAGGGCCAGACCCAGCAAAGGCAGGACTCCAGTCACTGTGAGGAGAGCCACAAACCAAGGCTGAGGTCTCCACTCCAGCACCCTCAGCAACACCACCTCACTCTGTACAGACTGGGGCTAGGACAAACACACACACACACACACACACACACACACACACACACACACACACACACACATACAGATACGCATGCATGCACGCACGAACACACACACACACACACACACACACACACACACACACACACACACACAGAAGAAAGGGAAAGGACAGGGGGATTGGACAGGAGCAAGACAGACAGAGAGGGCAACACACTCTCACACATAACATTCTCATGTACCGTATATATACAATACACACATACAGTAGATGCTCATACTGTGCAAACAATGTGTCCAGGTATATTTATCCTGCAGGGCTTGTGCTGGTGGTTGTTGGCTGAGTTGTGGACCAGGGCACCACTGTCACAATGACTGTTGCTGTGGTGGAGTGCACAGGCAAGCCTTGGTCCTGCACTCTCACCAGATGCTCATAGACTGTGGGGTCAAACACACCTGGAGTCTCAAAGGAAACTGTGCTCTGGACACCAGCTGAACCCCTTCCATTGCAAACCTATTGTTTGTGTTGCATGAGCAAAAAAGAAAGGTGAAGGTTTTATTAATTCAATGTTGCCACGGGTTAAAATTCTATTTGCTGGCTGGCTATTATAGTGCTAGCAGGGGTATTGGTCAAGAAGTATATGCTGTGTATTCACCTCCCACTATGTTGTATGTTAGGATCTGTCTGGAGATGTCCACACCCTCACAGTTTACAGTTAGTATCCCTACTAGAGTTGAAAAGGAGGGATTTGAATTGGCTACAGTTTTGTATGGACATTATCTTGTTGGATTTAACCTGTAAGGTTCATTAGTTTTAACTTTCCCTCAATGGCCCATTAGATGTATTGATTTTTTTTTTTCACATGCTCTGAAGTTTTCTATACTACACTCACCTGCACACGGGTCAATATAGAACTTGAGGGGATTGTTTCCAGCCCCACCTACAATCCTGTACCTGACCAGGTGAGGGCAGTCTTGGTCTGTGACTCTGACTGTGATTACCACAGTACCTGCTCTACAATACACCCTACACGCATAATGTACGCCCCAAAATATCACATACTTCTGTGCACATGCTAATCTTAGTAACACCCCAAGATCCAGTGGCAGTGAGCAGCTGGCTGATATGTTGAATTTGTCCCTGGACCTGTTGTTGGCCACAATGTGGTAGGTGAGGCAGGTTGTGGTCCAGCACAGACAGAACAAACCCAACAGGCTGGTCTCAGGTATGGTGTCACTGCCAACTAGACATAAAGACGGCCCTGCAAACTGGAGACAACTACAAGCCTTTCACAAGTACAGTTTACACTGTATAAGAGGAGAGGGGAGGGAATGAGAAAGAGCAGCGGGACACTCAAAATATAGGAAAAGAGGTTGTAAATAATGGTACAGGAGGGGAGTGAAATCTCAGCAGAGAGGAGTGGTGAATGAGATAAAGTAAGACGAGATAGGGAGAACAGATGGGAGACAGAAGGTGCTGTAGACTGTAGGACTGTGGACTCTTCTCACACTATGAGATATGGACTGGCCTCTAGGTCCAGATTAGTTCCGGAGCCTGTTGGACCGGGTCTAGATGCTCCGGTACCTCTTCCAGAAGGTATAAGGGTAAGTGTGTGTAAGTGTGTGTATTGGTATTGGTAAAGACATTGAAGGTGGCAATGGTTACATCTCTCTCTCTCACCCTTCCATGGAGTGTATTATGTACTATCGCTAGAGAAAGACAAAAGCGCACCTGCTCTCTCCTTGGCTACGGTTCTGCAGAAACACAAGGGGGCTAAACACCTTTGTCTATGTGGACGGGAGACAGACCACAGGGAGTACAGAGGAGGACCTGGCTGTGTTAGTAATACAGCCAATAGGCCGGAGTGTGTGGACCTATGTCAACATCAACAACCAGATACAGGTGTGACTCTGCCACTTCACTATCACGGAATCACAGTACAACCCACAGGAGATTTCAAACAATGTTTGTTTTTTGTGTACTTGCTACCTGGTTACCACGTACACTTACAAAAATGATCAATAGTATGTCAAATATCTATATGAATTTAAAAAACACAGTTGGGTCAGTGAGCCTGTGAGTAGAAATGAAGAGAGGTATGGTAGACATAAAAGCATAAATAAATAAGAGAGCGATCTTACCCCTTGGCCCTGAAACCCTTTAGCAGGACCACACCTCTGCTGTCGATTGGTTAACAAAACGCTGGTTGTGTGTACTGTATAGTGTTATAAAAGATTGTGCATATATTACTCTAAATGTTGGACTATGTGATACTAAACATTTTTTTACAAAAATCTAAAGATTACAGATGTAATATCCTCATGCTGTCACAAATGAAGTGCCTCTGTCTTTCTTTTTCTCTTTATTGTTTTTCTTATGCAACATTTTTACCATGAATTGGGAGCTGCACAAACTAGCAGGATGAACAGCATACAACACAGAGGAGGGAGCCAGGTCCTCTAGTCCCCTTACAGATGCCCAACCTAGCAGACAACACAAAATGACTCATGGCCTGATTTACGAATATGGCACTTTTGCGTCCTCTTTTTAGTCAGGATGAGTTTTACAGTATACTCACAATGTTCTGATGTATCTTAATATTTTTGTTCAAGAGTAAAGGAAATATTGCTGGTCATCCTGAGTTCAGTTATGACTGCTATGAAAAATAAGTAATGAAATGACAGCAATAGCAACTCAGGCAACCAGGGGATTGGTAGTGTATCTGTGAAACGTACTAGGATGAACATACATTACCTGTGCCTGGGTAGAGGAGGCCACACCTGGTTGCCTGTATGTGGACCACTGTCAGGGCAACAGTTCTAATCAATGCAACAACCAATAACCAATACAACAACAAATGTCTTTAAACAACCATGTACCTTACTTGATAGTTTTTTTTTTCAATCAAAACATCAGATTAAAGGCGTTAACCTGTACTTACAGGATTGGGCTTGTGCTCCAACTTGAAATAATGGGGAGGCAAGGATCACATATTGCTTTCAATACATTCAGTGCTCTCTCAACTCTTAAAACTTATCTTAACACCAACATTTTATCCATGAATTTTCTAATTCTTCTCAAGTTCTGGTTAGTCAACTCACCCAATGAGTTATTTCTCTTACTTCACCCTTCCTATTCATTGTACAGTACATGATCACTACTTATTCTGGACTACCTTGCTCCTCACCACCTGATTATTAACTGAAACAACATTTGAATGTCCTGCTTTAGTGAAGACTTACACTGATGAACAAAATGGAAATCAAAAAAAAAGTGACTCACCATGCAAGATAAAGAGAATGGTGAGACAAGATATCATGGTCAACCTTATCTGTCACAAACAAATGCACAAATACAGTAAGCCTATGAATAATCTGATATACTGGTATGAAGCATCTAACTTACTGGTATAAAGAATCACCCTCACAAATTCAAATGCATTCAATACACACAACACACACACATACACACACACACACACACACACACACACACACGCACACGCACAAGCACACGCACACACACACAAACACACACACACACACACACGCACGCACACACACACACCCACCCACTTCCATCCTACTCCATCAACAGACAAAGATTGTCTGCTTGCACTGGCCCGTGCCCGCCCACACAGGGTTAAGTCAACCGTCAACCCAGGCTCTGTGGTTAAAGCCATGTCTTAACTGGGCAGTCTCCTAGCTCACTGGGCCTGTCTCCTAATCCTTCTGCTTGTGTATATATGACAGTGGAATTATTGTACACCAAGTACGGCTTGTAAGATCAATAGTTAACTTACATATGTCCATGACAACCGAGCATCAACTTGAAGACAGCAAATGCCAATTGCAACATTATAGTATTATTTTTGATATACAGTACACGGGTATGCAATCCCAACTCTGCCATACAGTAGGCAACCAATAGATTAATCAAAGTCATACTGTACAATTACATCAGCATCAGATACATGCTGTACTGTGCACTCAAAGAATAATTCAATTTCCAGTGTCATCTGAGGACCATTCACACTCAAGTTCATCTCAGATCAATTGCACTGTTTAAAGTGCACCCTCCACATATGAGCTAATCACAGATAGTCGATGTGAATGGTCCTCTTGAGGATAAGATACAGCATGTATGAGAGAGGTGTATAAGGGGACAATTAAAAGGAGACTATCAATCTCTCTGTTAATGTTCAAGGATTGTTTACATCATCAGAAACAACTAGACATGCATCGTGTGTCATCATGTGCTAGTGTGACTGTATTTACATCGGGTGAATGGGGTCTGAATGAGTCTGATGGCAATAGCTTCTATTCTATAGCAGTAGGTTATTTGTAATTAAGTTGTTTACATCCACTTTGCATCTTATCAGATAGCAAGCAAGGTGACAAACATGTAGACACTGAGCAAATAACCACAAGAAGAGAGAGATTTTTATTTTCTCTTTATTCTTTTCCTGATTGGAAACAAATTGCAGGGTCATTATTTTCATTTATCACATTACATGACATGATGCACCAAAATTTACTCTATCTGTTTACAGGAATACACTGAATAGAACACAAGGTTTCACAATGGATACACGACTGACGTTTCGCCCATTGCACTTGCAACAGTGAATGACTTTTTCTGGATTTTTGGTTGCATTTTCTCTTTGCTTTTCCTCTTGATTGAATTTCTTTCTTACAGATGTCAATCCATTTTGAAACCTCCTGATAGTGACAAAGAATGTCTGGATAAAGTTTGCCATGGAGGTTTTTGTCCTTGTTTTACAAACACAATATGTATAGAAACTCTACACAGACCGGATATGTTTCTGAATAGAAGTTTGTTCCACTGTTGCCAACAGTCAATACGAGCCAGCCACATACACTATGCTTATTTCATCATTATAATAATAATAATAATAATAATAATAATAATAATAGTAATAATAATAATAATAATAATAACAATAATAATAATAAATATTATTTTATACACAAAAGCACAAAAGTTGGCAGCAAGTACGGCGTGGGGATGCACATGACGGCCGCACTCTGAACTCAAACGCTGTACAGAAGATTCAATCTGTATTTACAGTAAGAATGTGTGTCTGTCTGTCCTTCTTTCTATCTGGATGGCTGCAGTGAAGGCTGTTTTGTCTCATGCACCTCTTATTGACCAGAGAGTCTCCATAAAGATGGTGAGCATGCAGCTACTGTATCTACCACCAAGGTCCCTCTGGGAATTTCTCTCCTCTCATATTTATGACAGATAATAGATTTTTTACCTCTCCTTGTAATCAATAACATATTTCCCATATTTCTGTGTCTTACAGTAACTAGCAATGACTATCAGGCTTGTGCTTTCAATATAACATGCCCTGATTCGGTGGGTGACTGGTTTGGGTTCAGCATGTGAGTCTTTCTGGCATAGGATTTAGGTTCCCTATCGTCAGACCTTGGTGAACACACGCCTTATTGTCTTCATTTAGTTCCATCTTCAAAGGATATAGTGTTACAATCGTGAAATGTACCTTCCTAGCATTTCATGCTGTATCCATCATCCATAAGCACATTGAGTCATCCCTATGCAGTGAGATGTATTGGAACAGTTCTGCTCTATACATTTGTTGAATGGTTTGATCAACCAAGGGATAGCCTACCTGATATTAACCCTCGACCCTTCACAATATACACTTACAACCAATATTCACACTGACACTTTAAAAGGAGAAGTTCTGACCACTGACTAACCGCATCACAGGTTAATAGCAGCACGGACAGTAACTGGAAGCTGAACACTGTGGGGCCCTGATCAGCCCAAACACACCAAGACTGAATGAGGGCATACAAACAGCCAGACAAAGCCAAGCAAACCCATGCTTAAAGCAACAAGATGGTGGACATTCAAAACGGACAGTCTACACAGTTAACCCTTTGGCAACAAGTCCCCTAATGGGGAGTGAGGGATCTAAACATGCCACAAAAATAAAAACAAGTCTAGTTCAATAGTTCAATATTCAGATCCATACACACAAGTAGATAAGTACAAACATGTTCATAACCGTTTTTTTCGATGTTTCAGTTCACAATTTTGTTGATGTCTTGTGAGTAACACTGGTCATAGTATTAAAATGTTTTTTGTGTTTAATCTTTTCCAGTTTCTAAATGAATCATTGCATAGAACATTTTAATTGATAATTGCTTTCAACCACCCTGTGTGTGTGTGTGTGTGTGTGTGTGTGTGTGTGTGTGTGTGTGTGTGTGTGTGTGTGTGTGTGTGTGTGTGTGTGTGTGTGTGTGTGCCCTGTAGGCCTGTATGCGCCTGCACATAAGCATGCATTAGTATTAATGTCTGGACATGGTAGTGTAGGTTATGGATATGTTATGTAAAACCCTTAGACATATTCACTGATGTTGATCAACTGATATTTCCAACCACTAATTTAAACAACATTAACACCATTGTGCTGTATACCGTTTTCTGCATGCTATTGCTTTTAAAAAATCACCAGCAAATTATTAGAATGCAGGATAATAAATATGAAAACAATAGACAATGAAAATATAAATAGTTTTACCAAACAAGAACATACAACAAAAAGAGAAAGTCACAGAAATATAAATACACAAATTAATAATTTACATTATCAGTGTTTTACTTAGATGTATGTACATACAGTAGTATACAGTTGTGCAAAAAGAAAATTAAGTAAGGATGATATGGACTTTTCAAAACATATGAGGTATACAAGTAAAAAATATGTACCGAATAAGGCTCTTCCTTTCAGAAAATATCAGGCAAAAATTAGAAGAAACTAAAAGATGAAAATTATCAAACAAGGATACAATGAAAAGTCCCAAAGTGCTCTGGGATTGACCATTGATGGCTTTGCAATGGCTAAAAGACAGCCGTGGCCACGCTTGCGTTCGTTTGGTCCTCTCTCCAGTGGAGTCCAGGATCTCACACTGGTGGGCACACTGGTACAGTAGGGTTTTCCCTTCTCTAAATCACACACATGTAATGTCTCGTGGCCTCTCTCCTGGAGGTGGTGAAAAAGTGTTAAGATGTGGGTTTCTTTTTCATAATTTGTGCGTGCATTCCCATGTCCACATTTACACATTGCATTCAGTAGACATCACAACACATTGAGGAGAAATAAAAACACATTCAAAGAAAGGGTCATCTTCCCAATACTGGAATGTAGAGATCATAGAAACCAAGCATTCAAGGATTATAGTAGGGGCAAAGTTTGTTTGTTTGTTTGTTTGTTTGTTTGTTGCCATGGTACATCTTGCCTCTTCCAGGTTTGTTGTGTCATTGTTGGCCAAGTCTCTTTGGTACAAGTAAAACCTATGAACTGTGTCTATCTACCTCCTCTGTTGTGTTTTAATGGTGGTAAGGCCCTCTGAGCATAAAAGTGTGGAATCAAAGATTCTGGTCAGATGTGGACTCCTCAGAAAGAGTGGCCTCCCTTCCGTGCCCTGTAGAGGGGGCTCTGATGCTTCTAGCTTTGATCACCCCCATCCAACCTTGATTTACAATGAGAGACCATCAGCAATAGCCAAGCTCTACAGGCTCTAATGAAGCTCTCACATGCTCTCGTAGATGGAGTTTCTGGTGAAGCAGCCTCACCCAGTGGCACCCTGAATGAGCGATGTTTAAGCTGAGCCTATGGTGTCGCAGCTTGAGCCTATGGTATCACAGCTCACTGTTCCAGAGGTGTGATCTCTCAGTATGAGAGCAGGGATGTGAGACATGTATCTTCTCTCTCACTCTGTCTCATTCACTCCTCTTCCAGAAGCTGAGAGTCAGGCACTCGCTAGCATTTTGCTGGTGCATCTGGGAAAAAGAAGGTTGAAAGATTAGTGGCTTACTTCTGAATACATCTCGACACACTGATGATAGACAGGGTTCCAGTAGCCTACTGTCTACCTTTGGCACACTTTAATAGAACTACCATTCATATTTCGTATGGCCCAGTGTTACCAATGGACAGTTTCATGGTTTGGTGTAATCCATTGTCTTACGACACCTGGCGTCATTCCTACATTCCGACACTCTGAGCCTCAACTGACAGTCATTTTGTGTGCAGATGGAGTCACGCTACCTGACGTGAGACAATAGGTTTATCCTCAAAAGGGCAGGGGGGAGCTGTAGATGAAATTGCTATAAGGATTGACCATGTGCACATACAGTACAGTATGCAGTCCCCCTTATTATAGAGAGATGTGCTGTTTTCATGGAATTCCCTTAAATCACACTGCCAAAGATCATTCAGTATAAATGGTCACGGGGTGGCCAAAATGTTTATGTCTGACACTACAACACAAATAAATCACCAAGATAACTGATTCCATAGCCTGAGGTTACATACTTCATTATAATTCTGTGAAAAATTATTTTCACTCCATCATATTGATGAGATCAATCAGCATTCATACAATTGTTAAAGCTTGTACCTCTACAATATGAACATGACAGCATGAACTCTAAAATATAGTGTTAGATATGTATAAACACACTATGCTCAAACTACAATAATAATTGGAGCCCAAAGTGATGTATAATGCTGTGCTCTTGTGGCCTCTCCCTCACAGGCTAGTAGTAACACTGCAAATTCCCACTTGCCTGGTCATAAACCACACCCACCAAAACTCACTCAAACAGACCACACCCCTTATCATCTCGCAGCTGTCCCAAGCCACACACACCGCCCACCTCTACTCCTCTTTCATTACTTCATAGGACATCCCATCCAATCAGAGCCCTGCTGGGATTGGCGATAATCCCCTGGGCTGAGTAGGCTTGTCTGCTGCTCAAAGAGGCACTGAGCAGGGTTTATCTCTAGATCCCTCTACTGGATCCTCATACCGGTCACCACAGACACAAGAGATGACTGGCACATCATAAAGTATATATCATATACTATATATCAAATCAAGAGTCAACACAGATGGCATAACTAGCTAAATGAAAGATATTACAGGTGCAGTGCCCTGAGAGTCAGCAGGACTGAAGCATCATGTGTTTGAGAGAGAGGCCCCATGTGTTTTCACTGGAGCCCACTAAAATCTGTTTTATTTGCTCTCTGTTCCGTTTAATGTACTATTATGCTGTCCATTTTATGCTTTACTTATTCTTTCACGGTGAGTCATCATAATGTGGGCCCTGGTTGCATGGTACTGGAGAACATTAAAGCCATGGTTAGCCTGCTCATCCTGCTAAATATAGTCCTCTGTGCCTGACCCAGTTTAATGGGCGTGAGTGGAGTGAAAGGGTAAACCTTACTGACCTATCCTAGCTTTTGACCTTTGAATCTTGGTAGAAGCCCTTTACAACAGATCTAGGATCAGATAACCATATTTCCAATTTTAAACGTAACAATTAGGAGTATGAAATAAATATCTGACCTGGCATCAGTGGGTTATGTGCAACTTCTACCGACTCTGGTGAAATGTTGACAGAATGATAATGTGCATCTGACCTGACACAGCAGAGAATCAATTCAGTAACACACACACACACACACACACACACACACACACACACACACACACACACACACACACACACACACACACACACACACACACACACACACAGACAAACACACAGTTGGATGAATGAATATGTGATCCTTACTTATGGCCAGAACAATTAGGCAGCAGAAGTCTCTCTCTAATCATCTGCTCATGCCTGGGGACTCAGGTAAGGACAAGGCATCCATCCACTTTTACTTCTCTTTAATCCCCTGCTCATGTCTGGGCACCCCAGTGCTGACACAGCATTCACCTATACCTAATTCTCCTCAAATGTATGCGCATGCCTGGGGAGTTCAATGCTGACGAGGCATCCTTTGATTTCAGCCCTGATTGGTGATGTGAGGTGAGAGAGAAGAGAAGAAAGAAACACATAGCAGGTCACTCTGAATATACAATCACAGCTCTTAATGAGTCATCACTTTGCTCATGACTTGGATCCATGTTAATCTATGCAAATATCCTGCTGAAACAACACTTCATCCATTCATCAATCACAGTTTGACTGCACACACTGTTGCCACAGCTTGAAGCCTCCTTGTATTATGTACTGCATGAAAATAAGGTATACGGCCTGTTAACAGTATCAATAGTTTGAGAGGTGATAACTTAACTTTTAAAAACAAGATACAGTACAGGGAGAACATATCTTTTTTGTGAGCCTGCTGTCCAGCAGAAGAGCAAGACCTGCGTACATGGAGTGTTCTCATGTAGACAAAGCCCAAAGCTCCAGCATTCAGGAATGTGCTTATTTCACATGGGAGAAAGAAGTGTGAATGAGATACTCACTGATGCGCTCAGGATCCCTTCTCCTCCTCCTTCCTCCTCTGTGATTGTGAAATGTATAAAATGCCAGAAACAGTTTCATAGGTTTTTCTAGTACCAAGCCTCCAATCTCCCTCCATCTCAACTCCTCATATCCTGCAAGGGAAACATATGCTTTTTATAATAACTGTGACCTTCACAGCACACAAACAAGGTACAAATGTTAGATGCCTAACATCTAAAACATTCACAAACAAATCAATTTTGTTCACCCTCCTCTCTTCAGTTCACCAAAATGAAGTGAACTTCTTGCCGAGGGCAGACACAGCTGTGTAAAAGAGATAGAGGAGATGGGGAGAGGGGGAAATACACAAAGAGAGAGAGAATGAATGGAAATACACTTCATATTGTAGGCATCTATGGTAGTACGCATACAGTACTATATTGTAGAAGGTGTGAAAATCAAATAAAGCTTCATGCATTCATTCACTAAGCATAGACCATCAACTGAGACTGAGGATACAAAGACTGAGGACACAGTTAATTTCAAGTTATTACATACTACAAGTGTATTAAATAACGTACATACTGCAGACTGTAAAAAAAGTGGGTATGTATATAGTGGAACCTCTTGTGAACTCTTTCCCTATGCCATGCTCTTGACCTTACCATCTCCCAGCTTCCCTGCCTGCTCGGCCGCCCCTCCCTGCAGGATATTGCCAAGAATGTTGTTCCCCTCAACAGGTGGCTGGCCTGCTGCAGCGCTGCCAATCCCTCCAGGCCTACTACCTATCCCTCCAGGGGCTGCTTTGGAGCCTGCCAGGGAGGAACAACAGCGCTGTCAGTGCTGTCATTGTGTTTGTGTATGAGAACTTGCACTCATGCAGTGTGTGACTGTGAGGGAGGTGTTAGTCTTACCGATGCCGGTTAGGGGGGGCGTGGCTGTTTTGGGAGGCTGTGCTGCTGCTGTTGCTGTTGCTGTTGCTGTTGCTGTTGCTGTTGCTGCAGGTTTCATCCCCACAGCTGCTGCTGCAGGTGCAACATCAATTTTCGGCTGTCATTAAAAGAGAGAGAGACATATCAGAGATGCAATTCATTTAATTTCACTATTCTCTTTAGTAGTATATTTCTGTATCGATAGGTAAAATATACATACTGTAAATGTCACATTTTCATATGACATTCAGTCCTAATTTGTATGGATCATTGACTGAGGAAAGTATGAGTTATAGCCTCTGAAATTATTTGAAACTGTCTCAGGTGTACTCACCACTGTGGTTGGTGGCTGGCCTGCTGTAGGCCCTGCTCCTGGCTGGCGTCCCTGTGCCAGGGTCTGGCCAGATTTAGCCTGCTGCTGGGACGCTGCTGGTCCAGCCCCTACTCCAGCTCCCGGTCCAGCCACTGGTCCTGCAGTGGGTCCTGCAGTGGGTCCTGCCCCCATGGTGGCAGGTTGAGCCCCTCCAGTGGTGGTCTGAGGTGGCTGGCTCTGCTGCAGTGGCTGCTGCTGCTGTTGGGTACGCTGCTGCTGCTGCTGCTGATGCTGCTGCTGGCCAATCTGCTGGGCCTGCTGGCCTCCTTCTGGCTGCTGAGAGCCAGGCTGCCTCCCTGACTGAGGCTGCCCGCTGGAGCGCTGCTGTCCACCTGGACCCTGAGCCTGCTGCTGTTGCTTTGGCCCTACAGAGGGGTCCTGCCTCCTGGAGGATGAGCCTGGCTGCCTCTGTCCCCTTCCCCCATTACCATGATGGTGGCTTGTGGCTGGGTCCCGGGAGTATTCCCCAGAGTCCCGGTGGCTTCCCTGGGAGGAGCGGGGGTCTGAGCCCCCTCTCTTCTGTGCAGAGGAGGAGCCACGGCCGTCGGCGCGGATCGATGGGTCTTTGGGGTGTGTCCTCGAAGAGCGAGTAGACCTGGATTCCTCAGAGGAGTGGCGCGATGAGGAATGCCTCCCCGAGCTGCTGCCATGGTGACGGTGCTCCCGGGATGTGGTGGATGAGGGGTGTTGGGATTGGTTGTATTCATCCTGGGGCCAGAGGTCTTCATCTGGGGGCTCGTCATAGTCATGATAGGTGTGCTTCACGTTGCCACGCCTACCTGTAGAGGCATGACCTCTACCTCCATGGTGTCTGGAGCGATCAGAGCGTGCCTCCCGTGGTTTCTCAAACCAGTCTGTCTCTTCCTGACCCAAATGATAGGCTTTTGGAGAACCAAAACAAAGATTATCAATCAGTTGCTTCAGTTTTTGTGATGCGTGGAGAGGAGAGACATGCAGACTGAAGCCATGCAACAGCTCCAAAAAATATGCAGACTGTCTCTTTCAGAGAGTCAGACAAAACAGAGCACAATTTTGTTGTGAAATCACAAGACATCGCACCACAAATAAAAAACTGCAGCATGCAAAAAAAAGAAAAAGAAAAAATAGGCATATACGGTTTCATGCATTGGGCACAACATGTTTTTTCAACAGTCAGAACAAAAGGAGCCATCATGCTGCTCTCAAGACTCAACACTTGACATGCAGTCACTTTTCAGCAAACAGAGGAGGGAGGAGCTTATGGTCAGGCAGTGATTGGCATTCAGCACCAGTTACCTTCGCTGTCAGATACAGCAGCGTGCATGTCATCTACAAGGTAAGGGTCATCTGGCTTGTAGACGTGGCTCCTGGGCAGGTCCTTCATGTGGTGGTCCTGTACGTCTGGCAGGGAGTGGCTGGAACCGTACTGGTTCCTCACATCATTGGGATCTGGCACCCCAGAACCTCGTCCAATCCCCACAGGCTTACCTACAGGGCTGAGTGGGCTCTCCTCCTCTGAGTTCTGGGTGCGCATGGAGGGCCGTCCGCTGCGGCTTTGGCTGCCTCTCTGGGACCTCTCCATGGCATCCCTCTCATAGGACTTGCTCCTGTAACCTGTCGCATCTCTGGAGGAGATCTTGTCCATACCATAGCCTGTGGACCTGGATCTCCCAGAGCCATACATACGATCCTCCTCCTCCAAAGCCTCTCGGCTGGACGTGCCATAGTACTTCTGCTGATCATAGACGTTCTTCTTCAGCCCATATGTGATGTCATCTTGGAGTTTTTTGGACCTGGACACGACCGTGCAGCTTCCCCCAGTTGATGTTGTCATGGTGTAGGAGGCCAGGTCAGACTCCACATCCCGTGCCTCCTCGATGGGGGAGAACTTTGATATCTTCTGTTCCATACCTTGTTTCCTATGTTTACTGCGTTTGGAGGAAACCACGGCAGGGGCCAGGTTCTTAGATGTGTGTTTCTGGGTCCCAGAGCTGGGGCGTGTTGTAGGGTGTTTATAATCATCATAGTAATAGGAAGAGCCCCCACTCACTGTGGTGTTGGTCCGGCTGTCCACGGCACCCTGCTGATGGTAGCCTGTGGTTCCTGTAGGCCTACCATACTGGTCCACAGGCTCATCCTCTGGCCTGCCATAGGCACTCCCGTGTGCAGGGCCATTCTCACTACCATAGCGTCCACCTACAGGATGCCCCAGAGTGTCAGTGGGTGGGCATGTGTTCTCTTTTGTCAGCTCACTGATGTCATCGATCATAACATAATTCCTGGGGATATTCTGCTCTAGATTTGAAGTGTAGAGACCATCTGCAGTATAGGCAGAAGTGGGGCTGTCTACTGAGTGAGTCAGGCCTGGCTCAGGGGAGCGATATTGCCCATAGGTGTTGGGCATAGTATTGGAGGCGTAGACAGAGCCAAAGCCTGTGTCTGTAGCTGACGTGGCTACTGAGACGGCAGGATTGCTGATGACCTCGTAGTTAGTGGGCAGCTTTTGTTCCAAATCAGCCAATGACGTCTGCCGTGGCCTTTGGTGGACAGTGAGGATCTCTGCCTGGGGCTGGAAAGACAGGCTCTGGCCAGGCTGGTAGGAGCCCTGCACTGGGTAGGGCAGGTTTTGGCCTGGGATATGTGGAGTAGGTGGTTGGAAACCCTGGTGACCGTGCTGCTGCATGCCTAGGTCTGTCGGGTAGGAGGACTGACCATAGCCATGAGAGGTGAAGGCTCCCTGGGTCTGGTATCCAGGGCCTTGTGGGGGGTGGGGCTGGAAGGTGCCTGGCTGGGGCTGGGATGCTGTTGGGTACTGAGGGGGTTGGAAACCTATCTGTTGGTAAGCAGCGGTTGGTTGCTGTGTGGGTGTCGGCTGGCTTTGAGGGTACTGATAGGACATGTACGAGGATGTGGAGGGATACTGGGAGGCTGCATTGAGGTCATTGGTGAACTGGCTCAGCGGTGCTGTGCTGGGCCTAGTCAACAGACCATTACCATCAAAAGCCCCTGTTGCTGCTGCCATCCTCAGATTATTGAGCTCGCTGTCTGACATATAGTCCCGAGGGTCACCCATGCAGCGCATGTAGGCCAGTTCCCTCCTTTCTCTCTCCTTCACCAGTGTCTCCTTACGCTGGTGGATGCCCAGCTCCAGGTAACGCAGCTTAGCATCAATCTCCTTCTCCTCCTCCTCCAATTCGGCCTGCTGCTTACGGAGCTTGGTGGACTCCTGCTCTACGGCCTTCAACTCATTGAGCAGGCCTGCCTTGGTGACTCCCTGGGCAGGCCTGGGCAGGACCCTCTGGGGCATCCCTGGGGAGCTGTACATCTGGGACATCGCTGGGGTGACGATGGGGAGTGGGCTCTCCTCTGGAGGGGGGCTTGGGAGGGTCCTCTTAACCTTTCTCATCAGAGAGTTCTGCTGCTGCTGCAGGGTGGCCATCTGGAGGAGAGGGAAGTCAGGAAGCAGAAAAAAACAATGAGCCAACACTGAGCTATAAACAGAAAGCCTTTATGTAAATCAGACTAATTGCATTAGGTGCTTATAGTACAACGATTTAAGCTCCCTATTCTCTTTATATTGATAATTGCTGTACAGCTTTTGTGACCTTATTTCAGAAGCTTATGTCAGAAATAAAATCACTTTTTTAGAGTAAGGGAGTTTAGCATTAATTTTCAAAGTAAAATGTTCTATTTAATACATTTTAGTCAATTTGAAAAACACTTTGATAAAGAATAATGAGCTAAATTATATTCAAGAGCATGTCTCTTCAAAACACAATGGAAGATGAGTGCTAGAGTACAATGACTTCAGATCATGACAAACTATCTCCACATGAACAAGAATAGATAACTAGGAGGCAGTTAGAAGACTCCAATCATAACATATTCATCCCACTTTTTCCAATTGCGAAAAACTAATAACATGCATCAATCTCAAACATCAATGGCCACAGTGAAATTGCAAATTATTGTAACAGAAAATAACATTGAAATGTGGCTAGCTTGCTACTTACAATTTAGGAGTTGTGTAGACCCAAGGTGAATTTAATGAGTATCCGTGAAAGAGACATATTTTCAATGTTGATGTATAGCCGCACAAACAAAGCAAGAACTATCAAAAAATGATCTTAGAATTTCCGTGTGTGGCTGTTCCGTGGACAGCCTTTGCACTGAGTGCAGACAAATTCGAATTTACTTTGACCAGCTGCTTACAAGCCGGAAGACAGCAGGACTGTACCAGGATGCCTCCACATTGTGTGTCCCCCTGGCATCTCTGAGGGCTTTGCCAGATATAGAAGGGAAAGCATGACAGAGAACAAGCGAAGTAGGGTGGGAGGGGGAAAGAGAAACAGAGACAGAGAGAAAGAGGGAGAGACCGAGTATATAACAGGAGAGCGAAGGAGAGAGGGAAATGGGTAAGAACAGAAGTAGAAGTGAAAGAGAGAAGGCTACAGTTTAGAGAAAGAGAGGGGATGGAGGAGATGGAAGCTTGCTTGGTGCCTGGCATGGACAGCTGCTCTCCTGAGAACATTCTGTCACGTCCTTTGATGCCAAACCCTGTGTGATGCATCTGTGCTCTCACGAAAGACTCTCTTTTCAGTACATTCAGTGTGCTGTCATTTACTCTCTCTGCTGTCTTACATTTTTTCAAGCACAAATGTATGCATTTTCATATTATAAGCCTCAACCCCAAAATAATAGAATATATTAGACTAATCATTCCCATTAATTGGGGAGTAAGGCTTTTGTGTAGAGTCTACCCTGTACACAAAAGATAGCTGGGGACATCGACTCACATTGACATTAGACTATCTTTGAGGTCTGACAAACTGACAACATTTTGGAGAGTACTTTGAAGTTGCCACTATACCAGTGTAGTTATGCCGTGATCACTCTAGTAACAACCTTGTATTAACATGATGTTATAGTATTGCATGGTATATGGAGTTGAACATTTTGTGTTGTTAGTAGAAAAAGGAACAGTCCTTATTGGATTTTTGTAGAAACATAAACCACTCAACTCCATTACTTTGCAATTATTGTTATATAGTACATTAGCGGTGTAATTGCAGAGTTATTGAGCTAAGTGGTTTGTGTTATTACAGTACACATGTGTAATAAGAACTGTTCAACTGTATACAGTATACCATGCAAGGACATAATTACTGTGTAACATCATGTCAATACAATTTTGTTACTACAACTTAATGATAAGTGTTCTCATGATCTCATGGTGAAAGTTGTCACAGTAATAATGTTCACCGATAACATACCTGACTGTTGGAGAGAGCCTGCTGATGATATGGGGAGAACCTGTTCTTGGCGGGGTCTTCTGATGTAGGGCTGAGGGGCTTGGGGTCTGACATGGAGCGCTGCACACTCTTTATGGGCCTTGGGAGGGTCTGGTGACGTTGAGGGGACTCTGCAGTGAAGGCTTTCTGTTGAGGCGTGACATGCGCCTTGTTGAGTTTCTCTTGGGAGGCGAATGTTGTTTCCAACATACGATGAGGAGACAGAGGAGAAACAGGAGAGTACAGCACCTGGGGAGACTTCGGAGGCTGGCGAGATGGAGACTCATTCTGTTGCTGGCCTTGCTGTTGGTAGCCAATATCCAGAGGGTCTGGTTTCCTCCTCTCAAACTTAGCCACTCCTTGGAGTCGTGGTGAGGCTGGATCAGATGGACTAGAGCCCACAAGCTGCAAACTGGTGGAGTAGGGACTAATGGTGGTGGGTACACTAAGCTGAGGGGCCACCACCCCCTGAGACTGTGCCTCTGGCTCTGTCTGGCAGGCCAGGCTCTCTCCTTTCTGGGTCCTTTCAGGGGCAGAGATGTAGTGTAGCAGCTCAACCTTGGATGTCTCAGCCATAGTGATGTGGATTGCAGGTGAAACCCTGCCCAACTGATCTGACTCAGTCTGGCATGAGGAGTCATTGGTGGTCTGAATGGCTATACTTGAGGAAGACACTTTAGTTGAACCCTCAGATTTGTTATCTGCACTGGAGTCTGAGTGTTTGGAGAATCGTGATCGTCTACGCCTCACTGGCTGCTCCCATTCTGCCTGGTCCTCATCATCAGTCTGAACACTACAGTCAGCAATACGTCTGGTTCTTCTGCGCCTATTCATGAACCTGTCCTCACCTTCCTCATCATCCGTCTGCACACTGCTATCTGCAATCCTCTTCACTGTCTCATCCTCTGAACCATCCCTCAGACGAGGCATTGAGTTCTGCTTTTTCATGGCCCTGGATTCTGCTTGTTCGTCACTGTTCTTTAAAGACATCTCAGAGGCAGAGCTAGGTATAGGCCTTGAGGCCACTACAGCCTGGACCACCTGCCCATCCATGTGGGGTTGCCAGAATTGAACACTCTGGCCATCTTGTTGGATCACCCTACCACTCTGACCACAGATGATGAAACCTTGGGCGGGTCCTCCCCCTACCACAACCCCTTGCATGGCACTCTGTGCAGTTGTGGCTGCAGCCACTGCTGCTGCTGATGCGGCGGCTGCCTCTGCTGCTGCGGCTGCTGCTACTGCCTCCACTGCTGCAGTCTTCTGCCTCTTCTGCTCCTCCAACTGTTGCTGGAGCTGCTGCTGCAGAGACTGGATCTGGTCGAGCTGCATCCTCTGCTGGGCTAGCTGTTCTCTCTGCATGACTAGTTGGGTCTCCCTCTCTGACTGCTGCTGATGCAATACTTGCTGTTTGATGGTTTGCAGTTCCTGGATCTCACGCTGCACTAGCAGTTGCTCTTTCTCCCTATGCCGCTGGAGCTCTATGCGATCTCTCTCTAGCTCCTCGTGTAAGCGCAGCTGTCGTAGCTTCTCCAACTCTACGCGTTCTCGCTCCAGCTGCAACATCTGCTCCTGCTGCTGTCTCAAACGCTCCTCTTCCTTTTCCTTCTCTGGGTCAATGGGAGCAGCAATGGCAGTGCTGGCTGCTGCTATAGGTGCAACCTGGGGAGTGATCTGTAGCTGAGTCTGTGGCTGCACTAATGCCTGTGGCTGCGGTTGAGTTATAGGTTGCATTTGAGACTGGGGTTGGGTTTGAGTCAGGGATAAAGCTTGAGTTTGTGTTTGTTGGAT
Source organism: Argentina silus (assembly GCF_951799395.1). Classification (NCBI taxonomy): domain Eukaryota; kingdom Metazoa; phylum Chordata; class Actinopteri; order Argentiniformes; family Argentinidae; genus Argentina; species Argentina silus. The sequence continues at coordinate 5,804,431 of NC_139658.1, read as the reverse complement.
TTGAGTTTGCAATTGTTGCTGCATTTGGGACTGCATTTGGGTTTGCATCTGCTGGGATATTTGAGGTTGAATTTGAGGTTGGGTCTGAGGGTGTGATATAACATTCTGTACTGTGATTTGAGATTGGGGTGTCTGTTGGTTTGCAGGGACTACTGCTGTCTGACTTGGCATTGCAGTAGTGTGTACACTAGCCATTGGTACACTTTGTGCACCCAAATATGTAACAGGCTGGGCCGGTGGAAATGTTGCAGCCGTATGCACAGTGATGGTTGCTGAAGGCTTCCCAAGGTAGACAGGAGTTTCCTGGGTGGGGTTGCTTGTGGCAGGTACACCTCCAGGGGCTGATGTAGGGAACTGGTTGGGAGGGGGGTAACGGTAAGGTCCCTGTGTGGATAGAGGCATCCTTGGGTTCACATGAGGCAACCTGGTGAGACTAGCCAGTGGTACAGCGGTCACACTTGCAGGGTAAGGTCGGAATATTCCTCTTGGCATGGGTGGCAGAACAGAGGCAGGCTGGGTGGTAATAGGCAAGGTAGAGGCTATTGGGGTATTAATGGTGGAGTATGTCATGCCGTCAGCTCCTCTCATAGCAGAGGGATATAAGGCCCGTATGCTTGCTTGTCTAGCATTTATCAAATGAGTAAGAGCTTGGCCATGTGCAGTGGGCCTCCCATCAGGGCCATACAGTAGGTTGGCTCTGATTGATGCTAAGCTTTGCTGTAGGTTAGGCCTTCCTGCAGGCCCTGATCCTCTTCCAGCACCATACTGCATCAGTTCTGGGTTGTTTCCATACCGGTTCCCAAACTGGTCCATAGAGCTAAGAGCTGCACACATTCTGCTGATTTCCCTGGCAGTGGTGGCACTGTACTGTGCTAGATTTGAGTCCTGTAATACTGCAGGACCATAGCCATAGTCTTGATTTATGTTGGACATGGAGCCATACCGTCGCAGGGGTAAAGGAGGACCTGCAATGTCTCCTTGGTGACGCAAGTCTGTGTAGGATCCATACTGCGCACCCATGCCAAGATATCCTCCCTCATAAGCCTGATTCACGGTGCTCAGATCCACTGCTAAGTCCCCTGGGTCATTCCTCTGATAGTACTGAAGCCCGGCAGTAGATAGGTTGTTGTCAGACATAGAAGGTTGAAGCCTTCCTGAAGGTGGTATAGGGTATGGTTTGCGTTGCCCTGTTACTACTTGTGTGCCTGCTGACTGGTATCCATCTTTTACAGGTTGTTGTTGCTGTTTTCCTGCACCGTAATGTGGGGCAGGGGGTGGCCGGGCAACTTGGGAAGGTTCAGAGGTGGGGGTTTTATCTGGTGTCACTGTTGTGGGCGTCTGACTAAAGGGCCCTGAGCAGCTACCACCAAAGGGCAGTTTGTAAACAACGTCACAACAAGCCACTTGGTTCTCTGGTTTTATCTGTCCAGTGAGATCCAAGACCTGGGGAGGTGGAGGAGGGGGCTCCTCTCTTTTCACCAGCTGAGACACTGTGGCCCCTTGTGTTGTGTTGCTGTCATCCAGTTGAACCATCATGACATGGGGCTTGCCTGTGGACAGGTTCATCACTGTGGGCTTGTTCTTCAACTCTAAGGCGACCCCACCATAGATGTCATGTGAAGTGTTTGAGGGAGGAGCCCCAGCTGGTGGTTGTGGTGGGAGGGGAGATACTCTAGGAATGGCACTGACACTGACGACAGGCTGGGTACTGCCACTGCTTGTCTGGCTCACTATAAGGTCTTTTTTTAACAACAGTGGCTGGACTTGCATTGGCTGGACTTGGTTAGCTAAGTTGTAGCGAGCAAATGAGGACTGTTGGTGCTGCTGAAGCTGCTGTTCGAGGAGCTGTTGTTGCTGTAGAAGCTTCTGCTGCTGCATTTGTAGCTGATGCTGTTGGATACCAAGGTCCTCCAAACAGGCATCAATTTTAGGAATGGATGGGTCTGTAATTGTTGGCTTAGTCTGAGTTAAACATACTGCTGATCCAACGCCTTGCCCAAGATCCATACGGTTCTGTAATGGATCTCCATACACTATTGGCTGCTTCGGTTGTGACATAAACATGGAGGCTGCCACTGTGACACTCACTGTTGTTGGAGTTGAGGCTGCCATGTGAGGCTGCTCTTGTGCATTCAGGTTCATAATAAGTGGCTGTACAGCTGTGTGACGACTGGAGGTTTGTTCCGAACCAAGGGAGTACCTCCTTGAATCAGACGCCAGAGATGTTAGATCCATCCCCTGATCTGTCATGATAATTGGGGCAGGCTTCATTGGTGCCCTCAGGTCTACCACATTACCACTTGGGTGCATTTGGCCCTGCTCTACAACCCTAGAGGTGCCTGGAACGTTGGAGATTCTACATAGAGAGATATTTTCCATCGATAATGACCCACGACTGTATGTGGTTGCAGTGGTCACTGTGCTCATATCAATATGAACCCTCTCTGCTGTTTGGGCCCTCTGTAAGCCATGTTGAGGGGATTGGTGTGATGGGTGTATTTGTGGGGATGTTGGGGAGCTCGTTGAGGGAATCTGGGAGTGATACATGGACTGACGGCCAACCTGTGTTGGTGAGGACAGAGGAGAGGTGGAGGAGTTTACTGTTAGAGGCTTGGCAGGACTGGTGGTTTCAGAACCTAGAGTTATCACCATCACTGGTGAATCTTGAGAGGACTGTTGTCTTGCAAGGCGTGGTGACACTGCTCTTTGAGGTGTCTGGGCTCCATGTGGTGGCACTGGAGAGGTGGGGCCACCAGTGCCTGCCTGAGAAGGCACTGGCTTGCCCATCCCACCAGTGGGGCGAGGGGATGGAGAATGAGTGGGACTGTGTGTGGGAGAGACAGAGGGGGAGAGTGGAGGGCTGGGTCCTTTGAAATAAGAGAACACTTTGGATGTGAGGGATGATGCTCCCGGGTCAGAAGGTGGAGTCTGTGCTGGCCCCTGAGGCCCTGTCCTTCCAGCCGCTGCATTTCCTGGCTGCCGTGCACATGCTTGGGATTGAGTCGTAGCAGACTGACCTTGGGTAGGGGCAACAGTTGGGACACCATCCCTGCTATACACTCCATATGATGCTATAGTTGTGGCTACTGCAGGGGGAATGACACCCCCTATTTTGGCAGTCTGTGTCCTCATTCTGTCTTGTGTTTCTTTTGATAAATGCTGTGTTACACGGATTCCTGGGACTCGTGGGTCACTCCCAGATGAAGAGAATGAAACAGGTGCAGAGATCTGTGTGGGGCTGGAGCCAGGGGTTAAAACAGTTCCAGTGTCTAGATGTTGTTTACTACCAGGCTGAGGTGCCCCTGCTTGTTGTCTTTGCTGATTGTTTATTGGTTGGGCTTGCCTCCCTGGCTGTGTCTGCTGCTGCTTCTGCATCATCTCTGCTTTCCTCATCATTTCCTCATAGACTTCCTCTGCACTTTTCAGTGTCTTGTCTGATGGTGAGGTGGCTGTAGGTTTTTCTGTGGGGGAGTATAAAGACATGAAAGTGGGTAGGTTGTATTCACTCCCTGATTTGTACAGCTTTGAGCCCATCACTTCAAACCCCTCTGCTTCTGAGTCCATGGAAGGGGAGTATTCTGAGCAGGAAGATCTATGGAGTTCCTCCATCTCAGCTGCCTGTCTCAGCTCCTCGGTTGGGGATGCATCCTCGATGGGAGAGAGGTTGCTGGGGGGAGTCTTGGATCTCTCTCTGCGTCTCTGTGCCCGTAGCTCCTCTTTGTCCCTCTTTGTTTTCCTGGCTGTGCTACGAATCCTCTGCTGCTCCAGATCTCTCATTTTCTCCTGCTCTCTCAGTAGCTCCTCCTCCTCCCTCAGTTCATCCTCCTCAGACGAGTCCTCGATAGTCGGCAGTAGAGGGCCATGGGACCGGTGCCGAGCCTTTCTCTGCTGCTTAGCCTCCTCCAATCTCTGTCTGCGGCTGGGGCTGCTGTCACTATCATCCTCCATGGAGGACACAGAGGTGGGGGATGTGCCAGAAGTGTAGCTGGGAGTGGTGGCAGGGAGGGTGGATGAATACTCCCCCCTTGACCGCTCTTCTGGTGATCCAGTCAGGCTCTCCATCTCCAGCTCTGGCTCTCTGAGGTCATGCTCTGTGCTGATTTCCATGTCTCGGTTGTAGCTGTTGGTGTTGTTCAGTTCAATGGTCTTAAACCGTCGTAGGCCACCTTGCGAAGCCATCATACCTTCATCATCCTCCCCTGTTTTGTATGCACCATCAGTCCCCTTGCTATCCTCCTCAAAGCTACTGGAATGGTGAGTGAGGCGCCGTTTCTCTTTCCCCAAATCCCCACTGTGCTTGTGCCCCTTTTTTGTTTTCTGATACCCATACTCTTCTTCCTCCTCTAGCTCATCCTCGTCAGCGCTCATCTCCATGATCTGCCTCCTCATAAACTCCTCATCTGTTAACTCTTTATGAGACTTCTTCTGCCTGGGTGGTAGGGGAGAGAGACCACTTTCACTGCTGTCCTCCACATAGTCATGCCGTAGCTTGCAGCTTTGATCATCCGACGACTCATCTCTTGCTGCTTCCTCATCAGAGTTATACTCCCGTTCCTGGCCGATGGACAGTGAATGAGGCCTCTGCTTCTTGTCGTCAACATCCCTGGCGTCACGGTGTTGTCTCCCCCGCCCATGATCTGAGGTTGTCTTGGACTCTAACAGGGGCCGCATGGAGCTCTCCAGCTTGGTGATCTCTGAGGGGCTGGGGGGGCCTCTTTCACTCAGCTTGAGCTCCTCCTCCCGGATCTGGCCAGTGATCTCGCCTTGTGAGCTGGAGATCCCGTCTGAGGAGTAGCCTGTGTCACTTAAGCTCTGTGTGCTGGACTTGTTTGAATCCTGAGGAAAGAGAGAAGAGAGAGAGGGGTCAGACACCGTTAACATCAGTCTTTGGGCCCTGAATTAATTAATGGCAAAGTCTATTACAGGCATCAGTGCATCCTTTCTATCCCATCATTTTACCAAACTCATCAGCAGTGTCACTTTTATGAGCATTTGTTTCACAGATGAGAGGGGTTGGAATTAAAGCACTGGAGCTTACACAGATGAGATACAGCTATATTACTATTCTAGCAAGACATTAGAGAATAATTACATTGCAAGGAATTCAGTCAATATGAAAGCACAGGCAACTATAATAGATAATGTAAAGTGCATAAAGATGACGAAATAAAAGGTTGAGATGAAAAGAGCCAAAGAATAAATAAAAAAACAATAAATCAACTATAAAAAACATAAACAAAAAACATGTTATTTAGGTTACAGTACATGCTGAATTAATTAATCTTCAATGTATTCTCCGCCAGTTGAAGAATAATGGTAATGAATGAACAAGGTGATGAGGATAATAGTAATAAACTGAATTACATGTAAAACAATGTATTACATCATGTTGATATTGCAGATCATTATGATTATGTTGCAAGTATTAAGCTGCCATATTAAAGATAATACATGATGTTATAACATAAACAAAATACACTGAAGCTGATGCATGGTACACCGCTGATGCATTTATGAAAATGATGATGCTGATGCCAAAGATGATGATACAGACAGAGATGATGGTGATGATGACAATGATAGATTATTATACAGATGAAGTGACAGTGGTGGTGATGATGATGATGTTGGTGATGATGATGATACTGATGATGACTGATAACAGATGATGGTGATGATCACAATGATAGATTATCATACAGATAAGACAGATGACTGTGATGAAGATGATGATGATGATGATGATGATGATGATTAAGGCGGTGGTGGTGATGATGATGATGATGATGATGATGATGATGATGATTAAGGCAGTGGTGATGGTGATGGCGATGATTATGGAAATCATAGATTATCATACAGATGAAGAATGATGACAATGATGATGATAATGATGATGACTGATAACCGATGATGGTGATGATCACAATGATAGATTATCATACAGATAAGACAGATGACTGTGATGAAGATGATGATGATGATGATGATGATTAAGGCGGTGGTGATGATGATGATGATGATGATGATGATGATTAAGGCAGTGGTGATGGTGATGATGATGGCAATGATTATGGAAATCACAGATTATCATACAGATGAAGAATGATGACAATGATGATGATAATGATGATGACTGATAACAGATATTAAAATGAAGCTAAAATAATATTTGTGGTAAATTAAGAAGAAACGGAGGTGAAGACGTGGAAGTTGCAGGTAGCTCACGTCATGGTGTCTTGACTTCTGTGAGTCTTCAGTTTTCTTCAGGTCTTTTGAAGTGGTGATAGCTTCAGGCCCTCCCTTCTTGGGTGAGGCTTTGACTTCTACTTCCTTTTGAGATTTGGGTGTGACTTTAGTCTTCTCTTGGCCCTGCTGTTGTTTACGGGTCTGGTTGTTAGCCATGGGAACACTCTGGGTGGGTTTAGGCTGAGTGGGTGTTGCCTTGGCAGAGGTGGGTGCTGCCTTAGCAGAGGATGGTTGGGTAGGGCCCCTGGTCTGGGTAGGGCCCTTGGCCTGGGGGGGGGCCTTGGCCTGGTTAGGGCCCTTGGTCTGGGCTGGGCCCTTGTTCTGAGGGGAAGGCTTGGTCTGAGGGGAAGGCTTGGTCTGGGAGGAGGACTGCGTAGGGCCCTTGGACTGGGGGGAGGGCTGGTTAGGGCCTTTGGTCTGGGGGGAGGGCTTGATCTGTGGGGAGGGCTGGGTAGAGCCCTTGGTCTGGTTAGTAGGATGGGCTGGGTTCCGACTCTGGGGGGTAGGCTTGGTCTGAGGGGAGGGCTGGGTAGGGCCTTTGCTTTGGGCGGAGGGCTGGGTAGGGCCCTTGGTGTGGGGAGAGGGCTGGGTAGGGCCCTTGGTTTGGGGGGTGGGGCCTGCCTGTTTAACAGGGGAGAAAGGGCCACTTACTTGGGCACCCGGTGGTTTCTGTTGTGGTTGTGGACCTGTGGGTTTAAGCCCTGTTTGCTGAGGCTGTTGTTGATTGGCTGGAGCTGGGTGCCGTGGGGATCCCACTGGCTGAGGAACAGGAGGTGGAGCATCTCCAAGGCTCCCAGACAACGCTCTCTGGGTCTGGCAGTTCAGGCAGAGCCATTCTTTCTTCTGAAAAACACAAACAATACAAAAACAGACCTCAGAAAATTGCTTTGCACACAATGAACACAAAAATACTTCTGTAAGCTAAAGATGATCGAGATGCAGAAAATAACATAATCAAAAAACAGAAGCTTCAACAGTCTCTCATAAGAAAACATCATAAATACAATTAGAAACAAAATAAAATTATGTGGAGACAAGATTATGAGGAGATTTAACAAGCTAAAGAGTAAGCTGAGTAATGGCAGATCAAGACAGACAAGAATAGCTGCCTACCCTGCAGTCACAGCACTTACAAATGACACGTCTTCGTAAATAGAATATACTGCAAAAGCATGTTCTGTACCATCATAAATCAGCCACTTTACATATGGGAGAAGATTTAGACTGCTAATTCACCCTTGGTTAAATACCAGTCCCACTGTTTTGTCGTTTGTAATACAAAAATGATGTGTGCAAGCTGAAATGTAAAGTATACAGGGGCCCCAGCAGTGGCAGCAAGCCAAAAGGGAGAAGGCTTTTAACAGGGAGTCTGCTGACACTGTACAGAGGGGACTTGTTTAACATTGACCTTTATGTTGATATTAACACAGGAGAGTCAACACATACTGTATAGAGAACGATCCGTTAAAGCGAAGTGCTAAAAAGGAATAAGAGGTGGGTAGCATATACAAATAAAATCATCTTTGGGTATTTGTAATACTTAAAATAAGTGCCATAAGTAACAACAGCCTAATGATAAGATAAATTAAAATAAACCTTTTCAGTTTGTGAAGAACTGCTATCAAAACAGACAGCCCATGGATGAAGTATGAGTCCAAAATATGTTCCTTTTTTTTGGGAAAATCAGTGTCCCATTAAAATGAGTGTCCCATTTGATATCATTTATGTATTTAGGCACCTATTCATCAGTTCCTGGGGCTCCAATCACTAAAACCTTTGGTTGTAGTACATTTGAAAGCCTGTCCAAATAAAGCCACTCATCTTCATGAGAAAACATAATCATCTGACAAGGTTAAGCACTTTAAAACACAAAGTATGTGTATGAATGTGTATGAAAAGTATGTGTATGAATACAAATCAGCAAAAGTGTTATTAGTGAGACATAGAGCCCCACTGCAATTACAGAAGCAACTGCTAAGACTGAATCAAACCTTCACTGAGGCGATAAGACTCATCAACAAGAGATAGACAAAGGCTCTTTCTTGCCCCTTACATTTATGCTCCCCAACGTGACATCTTTGGAGGTAGTGATCATGATGGCTGAGAATAAGGCGAAAAACCCATCAAAGAGAGGATGTGTGCAGAAACAGATTAAATTTCAGATCAATGGAGCTAATCGATGAGACGGATCAATGGAAAACAATGGTTCTATTACTGGTTATGAAAACTGCAAAGAAAGATGGTGGCCCCATATTTGTAGGCTATTACTCCGTTTTTATGATTATCATCTGTGCCCTGGGCATGGAGAAAAGGTGTTGTCTACTACTGTCACAGCTTCACACACTAAACAAAACCCATAATAAATAACCTCATAAACACCTCTATTGTTGATTACCATCTGTCCCATAAATCATAGCCTTTACTGTTGTGATGCTTTATTTAACCTCAAAGGAGAAAATGCAGACTCTGGCAACAGACTACAAAACAGTCTCAGAGCAAGCTAATAAACAGAAATACAATGCAGGTGTTAAATGGTCCGATCGTAGAGGACACTCCTGCTGCACTCTATTTGGCTATATTTCAGACAAGATTTCAAGGAACATTACACTCTTGCACACTCGTATGAAAAGTATCTGTTGCCAATTATCATACAGTACCTATTTAAAATAGCCTACCTTCACTTCTTGGTCATATTCCAAGAGTTGAGTAGTTACATCAGGAGTAACAATACCTTGAATATGTCTACAACTCAAAATAAGTGACAAAAACTCACTCCTCAAAATGCAATGTACAGAGAGGGATGTATGTAGAGGGATATAATAAATAAAATAGATTATAAAAGAGAGACAGTTCCACATTCAGAGAAATCATTTAGTCACTTTGTCTCTGTGTCTGGGGCCCAGATGAGCATCTTGACAGTGTGATAGGATGTTAATCTGGATGTTAATCTGCTGGCCCTGGAGACTAGTGTTGACAGACATCCCTCCAGTGATAAGACCAGGGAGTGCCAGTCCCTCTGTCCTCAGTCCCTCTCCCCTATCATCTAGTGTAAGTGCATCGGTTCATGTATTTGAGTCCATATGGGTGCGTAAATGTTAATGTATATGAGGGTATGATTGCTTTTTACATGTGTGAGTGTGTGTGTGTGTGTGTGTGTGCGCGCACGTGTTTGTGTGTGTGTGTGTGTGTGTGTATGTGTGTGTGTGCTTATGTGTGTGTGTGTGTGTGTGTGTGTCTGTGTGTATACATGTTTGTGTTTCTCCAGTTTCGCTCATTAGTAAGCCTGTGTCTCTTCAGGGTACTGCTCTGGTTATGTTACGTCAGGTGGGGAAAAAATCACGGGAACCTGAGCACAACACACCACTCTGCCACACATCTGGCAGGTCCTCCAAACACACAAACACACACACACACACGCACACGCACACGCACACGCACACACACACACACACACACAAGCCAATATCACCACACGCCTGGTGAAACAACAAAACATAGTCAACCATTAAATAATGATTACAACAGCCACCTAACAACCCCAACAAATAATGTTTTTCTAAAAATGGATCTGAACTTAAAATTGATTTACAACTGTTTTCATTTATTCTATTTAGCAGTGTGTTTCTGACAAACATCATTTGCATATTTCTCATTTTACAGGTGAGTTGATGAGGCTGTTCTAAATCAATATCATCAACTATTCATGTAACTCTGCACTGAGTGATCAATGCAAGAACCACTTTATACTGTACAAGGTAATAACCTGAATGGTTATGGTACAGTCACACAGCATCGTTTCCATGTGGCCTTATAATAACTCAATTAGAGACTGTGTGCAACATGACTAATGAATTACGCAGATAGCTACCTCATTTAGACATGACATCATTTAGAACCATTAGAGATAGGAAAATAAGCAGTTTATCAGCAACATGCTGGAGCCACCTACCATGTGGCTAACATCTGATCTTGTTCTCAGCTTAGTATAGTCATCGATTATCCAGTAATTGGAAGCCTCAGTGACCAGGGAGTCACTGAGTAAAAAGAGAGTTTCACAGAGTTTTTGATCTAAGTTGGCAGTTGGAAATGTATTTTTCTCTAGCAGGGAAGGAGATAAAAACATTTTGTCAAATGTTTGGCAAGGAAAAAAAGGAGATTGTACTTTTCAAGGACGCTGCAAACTTTTTCTACACGCAGCTCTTGTGACATTGAAGGCAATGTTTTGTGAATATATTTACAAGTACAACCATAACCACAAAGCCTGACCAAAGAACAAACCCAAGTACCATGAGCAAACATAATCAAACACTTAACAATTAACAAGGACAAATATGGGGGTTATACTGTGAGTGAATACAGTATCTCTGTGTTATATAAGCAGTGAGTCCCCATACAGTACCATTTTCTGCAAGCAAGATAAAGCCTTGTTAATTCTGCCCAAATCCGCCAGAACTTTGTTGGCTGTTCAAGCAAGACCGGGGAGTGTGGAGGGAGTCATTGGCATGCCAAACAGACACACTTGCTTTGTTTTTATCTCCCTCAAGTACTCTACTGAAGAGCTAAATATAAACAGGTGCAGGGCTCTCAGAACTAACCATCTGTGCAGTTTTCTTTTACGTGTAAAATCTAAATGAGATGGAATATAGAGTGTGCATGTGTTTATGGGTTTTTGTGTGTGTGTGTGTGTGTGTGTGTGTGTGTGTGTGTGTGTGTGCGCGTGAATGTGTGCGCGTGAATGTGTGTGTGGGTGGGTGGGTGTGTGTGTGTGTGTGTGTGAGAGAGAGAGAGAGAGAGCGAGAGAGAGAGAGGGGGGGGGGGGGAAATAAGGCAAGGAAAAGAGATAAACAATAGATTACACAATATACAAATACAGTACACACTGAGGAATCCATACATATTGTAGAAACCCATACATGCATATTCCGACTGTTGACATTCTCTCACTGGGAACTAATCTGTCAGCTGAAAAGCCTCGCATCCATCAACTCTACCAGTGACCATGAGCTTAGTGTTGGCTTCCACCAAAACAGCAGGAAGTCAATTTAGTCTTTGGGGTTTGTGGGGTGCTTTCATAAAGAAGATACTCATGTAAAATGCTAATATCAGATGCTAATAAGCTTTTTTTGTTTAACAGAGTAGCTCTCTTCCTGTCACATTTGTGCTGCCAAACCCCCCTCTATGCTCCTGAATCAGCGTAATGTCACTGCGTTGGAGAAAGGGAGAAAGGAACATGGCCAAACCGGAGAACTGGGAACGGAGAATTATTCATGGAGAGTGCTTTGGCTTTTACAGCAGCGCGTAGTGTAGGCTACATTCTCAGTCTCACCCACACGGTGCAGAGAAAATGGGAGCCATTTCAGAAATTGAGCCTGTGGGCTTCTGAGACAGACCTTTATGGACTCTGAGAATGGTTCCCCCAGAGCAGAACAAACAGATTATTACTGCCCACTGTGACCCTCCCTCTCACTCCCACTGCCATCACAGGGACAGCTTGCACAAGGCCTGTAGCTGCCTGTTCACACCCATTCACATATCTGCAAAAAACAGAGGGACAGGGAGATAAAGAGATTTCTAAGCAGGAGAGAGATTATCATTATGAAACAAGAGCTATAGCAGTACAACCAAAAGAATAGGTCAGTGGTTAACTGCTCCCATAGGGTGAGATGCTACGCTGCTAAAGAAAGCTTTGTCAGTGAATAATGGCCTTCGTTTATGGTTCCCAGAAAACCAAGACACACACTCATGGGAGTTTGGATCAGGTCTGTAATGCCTGGACTAAAAACCACAGGCAAATAATTAGCAATACTTCTCACCTATTTATTCAAGCATCCAAAATACTAATCAGCTCACCAAAAAGAGTTTGACTAGTTCTAAGACTCCCAAACAAGGGAACTGTGGAAATCAATGAACAGCTCACGTTGTCAGTGTGCGTGCGTGCGTGCATGTGTGCGTGCCTGTGCGCTTGCATGCGTGTTTGTGTGTGTGGTACGTTCGTGTGGACATGGTGGGCTCAGCTTGTTAGTAAGATCATCTTGTTAGTGAGTTGTTAACCTCATTACACAGCAGGGTTTGCAGCACAGGTCAGCTCATTATAAAGCAATAAGGCCTCACAATAAACACAAGACATGTAGTTTCCCTGGCTCTGAAAAATACTCATACTGTGCTGAAGCTGTGTGGCTGTGACTAAAACCTATGAAACTACAGAGTGATTGCCTATGAGATGTGGATTTACACCAGCCAGAGAGTTACCTTGACATCCTGCTTCAGTGGGCAGATCTAAACCTGTGACCTCTGACCCTGGCTATGAGGCCGATGTCAGTGGATTTACACCAGCCAGAGAGTTATCTTGACATCCTGCTTCAGTGGTCAGATCTAAACCTGTCTAAACATGTCTGCCCTGCCGTGAGGACAGCTCGGGTGTGTCCTCTGGGGGCTTGGTTATCCGAGGTGAGGAGCAGGACAAGAGAAATCAAGGACAGGGACTAGATAGAGGATTATAGGCAGCACACTGTAAAACTGGGTCTGGATACAGGCAGTATGGTTAGAACTCACAGTGATCACACCTTATAATAAGGAAAGTTGGCCATAAATGCTGATCCTAAATGATTAATCATTGGGCCAACTTCATTCCTCATGAGTAAAATAGTTTGTTATTTTTCAGAGAGTAAGTGAATGCTAGTGAGAGAACTAGTAAAAAATGGGGAGAGTGATGAGGGAGAGGGTTGTGCAGGTTTCTGTGTGGATGGTGGGTGGGTGGGTGGGTGGGTGTGTTCCCACATGAGAGGCGAGAGTGTATGACAGCTGTTGTGGAGGCTGTGAGCCACAGCAGGATGGTAGTGGCCCTTCAGTTTAGCCAGGAGTAGAGACCCCAGAACCGGAAGAGCTGCCCTTTCCCTGCCAAAATAATCAGGGATTGAACACCGCACGTTATCACAAGGAAAAAGGTCAAATGGATTGATCTCACTCACACACTCACAGAGAAATCTGCTGAGTCACTGGATCACTGAGTCCTGGTCCTTCCCACTGTCTTTTGACTGTGTGTGCATGTCTGTCTGTCTGTCTGTCTGTCTGTATACATAGTTATGTATGTGTATTTGTATTTGTCTTAGTCCGTGGGTGAGTGTTCCTGACCTTCTTCTCTGCTCTGTCACACAGCTATTTCCTGGAAGGGCTGGAGAATTGTGTGGATGAGACTGGCCCAACAGACTGGCCCAACTCTTCGTCAAACATGTGTGTCAGTGTGTGAGTCAGTGTTTGAGTCAGTGTTTGAGTCAGTGTGCGTGCGTGCGTGCGTGCGTGCGTGCGTGCGTGCGTGCGTGCGTGCATGCGAGAGAGAGAGAGAGAGAGAGAGAGAGAGAGAGAGGAAGACAGAGAGTTAATAATTAACACTGAGCTACTGTATAGCCAAAGAAATGGCAGTTGAAAAATGTCACAGAAACAAGGCAGGATCTAGAGTGTCTTATACATGGAAAGAGTGTGTGTGGGGGCATGGCCCTTATGCCAATCAAACATAAAGAGGAAATGGGAAAGTAGGACCCTTGTGTCAGTAACAAAATGAGAAATGATGAGTGTGTGAAGCATTAATACATCAGTGATACACTAGGGGAGGAGCTTTAACAATGGTCACCTATGGAGGGAGCCAGAGAGAACACAATCTCATCTGAATCACAGGAGGAAGGAGTCACACTGGAATATACACACCCATTCACGCACACAAAAACATGAACGCACAGAAATAGACAAGCAGGCATACAGAGAAGCACACAGAAACTGATAACCACCACACACACACACTCACGCTCACGCAAGCACACACACTCGCACACACACACACACACACACACACACACACACACACATACACACACACACACACACACACACACACACACACAGAGGCATATAACTACAATGGCACACACACAATAGATTTATATAAAATATAACATACTACTGGGACAGAATCAGACATTCACAGACCTGCTGTCAGTCATATGTCATATGTCTGACATACAGTATCTGCCCGTCAGTTCACAGTAGGACTCTCTCTCCCACATGGTTTCTCTACTGGGCATTACACCACAAGCTGTGAGCATGAAATGTCAGCCGTCATTAAATGCCACAACACACCCCAGTGAGCAAGAATATTTCAGGTGCTCATTATGGATACATGTATCACCTTTCTCTTAAATCCTTCTGGCCCATTACATTGCTTCATACTACCTTTCTGTCTTTCTCACTCAAGCACTAGCTTTAATGAGACAGTTAACTTTCATTTTTGTTTTTCATTCACTGTCGTCTTTAAAGAGATGCCCTGTCCTAACCTTCACTGTGATAACAAACAACTGAGATGGAGATGATGATTAATAAACACCAAAAATAAAGATTATAATGAATACACCAAGTTGTGGGTCACACAGTACCTAATAAGCCACCACACTAAAGAAGGAGGTGATAATTAATGACTAAAGAGTGAAGGTCAAAGTCTCAGAGGGTCAGTGTAAATTATTAATGGCGGCGTGCAGGGGGGCCCCTGTGCCAGCCAGGTGAGACAGAGGTGAGTAGGGAAATGTGTCACGCACACAGGAACCAAAGAAGGAGCCTGCCACTAGACAGCAAGAGGCTAATGCTGTTAATACTGTTATATAGTATATATATATATAGTCAAAACTGATCTCTTAAGGTAAATATAATTGCCGTATTCTCCAAATAGAAGAGAATGTCTACTCTACACTTCAGTATGTGTGTGTATGCACGCGCACAGGTGTTCCAGCCACCTGCCACGCCCTGTCGTGCCACGTTGTGCTATGCCCTGTGCTAGCAGTGACGGGTCAGCCCGAGTCAGCAGGTATGTGGGTCAATCCCCTGGGACTCCTTCAATGGAGTCACGTGATCAGGGCTGCGGATTAAAGAGGAAATGAAGGATCATCCACTGAGCCAACAGGACTGAGCCACAGCTACTGCCAGTCATAGATATACAACCTATAGAATTGATACAACTATCATTTCATATGCACACAGCGTGGTCAGACCAATACTGGCATCACAAATGATTTGGATAAATTGAGGGCCTAGAATTCAATTTGACCTTTCCGACTGATCAACAAACATATGACCTTCGATTTTACTGGTGATTTCAGCTCTGTGTGCTTTGTTTCTTTGCTGCCAGTGGACAGGATCAGCCCATTCCAGTCTGAGAGTTCAGAGAGGGTGGAATCCCAACTCGAGTTCTGAGCGTGTCAATCACGCAAATTTCCCATTGACATAAATGCAAGATTTACACAAATGTCGGATTTACGTGCACGGATCTCAGGTTAGGATTCCACCCAGAGAACACTACTTTATCACAAACCACACCGATAGTTTTAGATGACTTTCAAATAGGAAACTACAAACCACTGTTCAACATTTTACTGACGTTGTTCTGATCACCAAACCTCAAGACGAACTCCAGTTCTAAATAGAAACTTTCTAGTGTCTAATATGTCACAACACTCCTCTGGCTCATTCTGTACAATTTCAAGCTCCAATGCCCTCCCCGGCACCATGCTATCGAGAGCCTCAAGATGCTATCTGATATTTCATTCTGTAACAAAAAACGTACCCTGTTCCAACCATCACCCACAAACTTAGACTATATTTTCAATGATGTAGTGTCATAGTGGTTGAAGAAACGTTAACATTGATATATATATATACACTCACCGGCCACTCCCTGGTACACCTGTTCAACTGCTCGTTAACGCAACTGCTCGTTAACGCAAATATCTAATCAGCCACTCACATGGCAACAACTCAATGCATTTAGGCATGTAGACATGGTCAAGACAACCTGCTGAAGTTCAAACCGAGCATCAGAATGGGGAAGAAAGGTGATTTAAGTGACTTTGAACGTGGCATGCTTGTTGGTGCCAGACGGGCTGGTCTGAGTATTTAAGAAACTGCTGATCTACTGGGATTTTCACACACAACCATCTCTAGGGTTTACAGAGAATGGTCCGAAAAAGAGAAAATATCCAGTGAGCGGCAGTTCTCTGGGCGAAAATGCCAGACTGGTTCGAGATGATAGAAAGGCAACAGTAACTCAAATAACCACTCGTTACAACCAAGGTATGCAGAAGACCATCTCTGAATGCACAACACGTCGAACCTTGAAGCAGATGGGCTACAGCAGCAGAAGACCACACCGGATGCCACTCCTGTTAGCTAAGAACAGGAAACTGAGGCTACAATAGAAGATTGGAAAAATGTTGCTTGGTCTGATGAGTCTCGATTTCTGCTGCGACATTCAGATGGTAGGGTCAGAATTTGGCGTAAACAACATGAAAGCATGGATCCATCCTGCCTTGTATCAACGGTTCAGGCTGGTGGCGGTGGTACACTTTGGGCCCCTTAGTACCAATTGAGCATCGTTTAAATGCCACAGCCTACCTGAGTATTGTTTCTGACCATGTCCATCCCTTTATGACCACAGTGTACCCATCTTCTGATGGCTACTTCCAGCAAGATAACGTGCCATGTCACAAAGCTCAAATCATCTCAAATTGGTTTTTTGAACATGACAATGGGTTCACTGTACTCCAATGGCCTCCACAGTCACTAGATCTCAATCCAATAGAGCACCTTTGGGATGTGGTGGAACGGCACTTTTTGGCACTAACTGCAGTTCTCCCCATGGCCACATGGTATAGCCAGCTTCAAAATCTCTTGGCAGAATTGCTCCCCTGGCCGTTAACCCTATCCATTACCGAAACGCAGCATGCGTAATGTCTACAAACAACTCAATTACCCAGGTATTTGAGGTAGGGGATTACTTGTCAGAGAATGTGATAGTAGTCCCTGTCTCTGCAGGTGGGAAAGCTCAGTAATCAAAATGATGGATGAAATAGAGGAGGGATGTTACTATGTTAACAGGAACGTTTAGCATTCCAAGCATAGACATCAATATATAGTAGCCTACACATAATTGATTCCAACCCTGGACAGATCACAATAGTGAGACTTTTACAAAAAAAACAGAGGAACTGGAAGTATTCTAAATCCCTTTGAGGTACTGTAACAATCTGACATGGGATAGTTCTCATTGTAGAAACCCTCATACCTGTGCAATAACACACAATCTGCAAACATAGAGGAAGCATAAACACACACACACACACACACACACACACACGCACACACACACACACACACACACACACACACACACACACATAGATACAACAAAACATTCAGACAATTTCGTCATGCAGGAGCGCTTACACTTAGACACACAGAGAGTGTTGCTGCAGGACAACATTCTGTCATCTGACATTAAGAGTGTCTCTGTAGAAAGTCCCTCCTGGGGAAGGGTAGTGGAGGGTCTGGTATTGTTTTCAACACTTTATTTACCTCTTCTGTCTGTCTGTGTGTGCCTCACTACTGACAGCATATGGTCTGTCACATTCAGGACAGACACACAGCAGATGGTGTCCATACTGACAACAGCGTTTTGCTACTACCAAGAAAACTGTCTGTGAAATGAAAATACAGATATCAAAGAAAGATATCAAAGGAGTAAGGAAGGGAGGGGTACACGGTTGTTTGTTTCTCTGTACTGAGTGTTCCAAGAATTTGAACACGAATATTATTTCTCCTCGCTCTCTCTATTGTCCTTCTCTCATTAACAAACACAGACACACAGACAGACATAGAAACACTAATATACCAGTCAGCGACTGCCAAGATTCAACATTTTATTTGTTCTTTTGTTTTTTAGTATTCATGTCAATCTGTCAAGTCTGTTAATTAATCCAGAGTATATTCAGGATGAATTACAGTGTTTCTTCCCTTCAGCCAGAGTGGCAGTGAGCATAGGCTTCAGAGACACATAGGTCAGCACAGATTAGAAATGGGGACATCTGCTTCTCTGGACAAGTCTACAGACAAACAACAAGAAAGATAGAGTGCCTTTCCACCTTTTTCACCTTTCTGTCCTCCCCATCAGTCTCCTGCTCTCCTGCTGTCTTTTTTTCCACTTGGGCAAACCTTCAATCAGCACATGGGCCAAAGGAACTCTTTTCAATGTTAGCAAGAGTGCTGGCTAGTGGGAATGAGAACAATTTATGCTGGCAAATCAGATTGACTGTGATTTACACTAGCCAATCAGAATGGAGTGTGATTAAACACCGACAGAGGCCAGGAACTTCTCAGCAGAGCATCAATCCATCAATCCATCAATCTCTACAGTGAGAGAGAAATAGAGAGAGAGAGAGAGAGAAAGAGAGAGGGAGAGAGAGAGAGAGTTTTCAGCACAGGGCGGATGTTACCAGAATGAGGTGATGTCATTGTCATTCACTCCACAATGACGTGGCAAACTTGAGCATTACCAGAATCTGGTGAAATCAGAGAGTGTATGAGTAAGCCAACAAGATTTATTAATCTGATTAAACATTAACAGTCTTTTGGTCAGTTTCATCTAAGTAAAACACATGAGGCAGATCGATCTCTCAGGAACATTACGCCGATTAATAGAACAGTCTGCATTATATCCATAACAGCAAACTAAAAACAGATTGATGTTCTGCTATGCCCAACAACAGCAAAAAGGTCCTGACTTTCCAGTCATTGACTCCTGGTGGGATCCTCTTGGCCTGGATGCCCATGGTCCTGGACCAGGGAAATTGATCTCAGTTTACACCCACGACGGCAGACACTGTAGGCTCACATCAGAAGCAAGGTGGAAAACCTTAAAGCTTATGGTAGAGCCAGAATGATAGTCCTATAGCCATATACAGTATAAGATCCCAAGATCCAGAACCTGTTAACAGACACAAGAGACCAGTTGAGCTAACTCAACTTTTACTACTATTGGCTCAAGTCTGCATCCCAGCTGGATTTGGTTGAGGGGAGATGTGCTCATTGCAGAGCTCAGCTGGGAGATTATATTGGACTGGAGTCCAATAAAATAAATAATATAATAAATTGAGGGGAGCAAGAGGTGACCCACCCAGGGGCTCAATTATTTGATTTTGCCAAGAGAGAAAGAGCAATATAGCCCTCTTCTGTCATGTCCCATCCCTTTTGTACAGTACCTTAAGCAATATCTCTTAAAGTTGCACCAAAGCCCTGTGATCTCACTAATCTACTTATTAATATTTAATCTCCTTCTAAAAAGAGCTTGCAGAGTCAAGCCTTCAAACAGGAGAGACGGCATACCTCTGTACCTCTCTCTCTCTCTTCTCTGACTCTCCTACGTTGCCATCCGACACATTCACGAACATCGTTCCACTGCCTCGTCATCTAGGTTATAAGGCTTACTATTCTTAGAAGTCATTCATATGTGTGGGTGGATCTTTACAATGGTGTGTCGGGGTTAAGCACCAGGCTCAAGGGGATTGCAGCATACCCCCAACAAGGATACCAATCACCCCCCCTCTCTCTCCGTCTTTATCCTGGACTGAACTTTACAGTAAGCGAGACAATGACTTCATAAAAGCTCCTAACACAGACTGTTTTATAGCAGCAGAGATGCGCTGGTAATGGAGTTGTAGTGTCCACACTAATGGAGAAAGTGGTAGGAGTGGTACTGTTTTTGGCTGAGTGCATGGTAGCTGCTGCTACTGCTGCTGCTGCTGCTGCTGATGATGTAAACATACCCACAGGTCAGAGCATCAAAACAGGGCCTGGCTACACAGTGAGCATGCCCAGATGACTGACAAACAGTTGCATACCTTGGGAGGATTAAGGGGTGAAACCTGATGTCTGTGAGAGTGAGTTATCAGTGAGTTCTTGTCTTTCTCTCTTTGTCTTTGTTTTGCTTTGCCTCTGCGCTTCTTTCTCTTGCCTTCCCACTCTCTGTGTTTCTGTCTTCTCTCGCGAATACATCATCACACTTGTCTTTTTTTATCGGAACATTCTCTCATTCTCTTTGTGTTAGCTTCCTTCTCAGTGTTCACAGTTAACACATTCTCTCTCTAGCGCGCACACTCCCTCTGTTGCCCCCTCTCCCTTTGCTAATAGCAGAATTAGTGGGAGTAGTCGCATGTCTGTGGAGCTGTAGGGAATAGAGAGGAGTGCAGACGAGGCGGATGAAATGATGTATAGAGACAAGGGGACTTAATGGGGGGGGTGGGGGTGGAGGGCCTGCTTCACCCCACCTCTGTGGCTCTGACAGCGGGGAGATACACGGCACAGCCAGGGGCCCTTGGAGCATTGCTGGAGCTCGTTAGCACAGCTACCAGGCCTTGACGATGATGAGTTCTGAAGAGGTGATTAAGGCAATGCTGATATTCCTTATAGGGTTCCCAAGCACACTCACTCATCAGCCAGAGAGAAGGGGCACTTCAAAAAAAGACCATGGAAAATAACTGGGGAGGTAGCCTAACACAAGTTCAATATCGTCACTGTGCTAGTTGGAAAGTATGTAGGACAGGTAGAGGCTGACCTTAGAGGCATGAGCTAAGATGTACAGTATCCTACAGCATCGATTGAGCGAACAGCTCTGGAATCTACACCACTGTACAGAGAGACCAGCCATAATACCACTGAAAAGTCTTGGCATAGAGTAGTGTAGATGGTGTGTGTGACAGTCTAGTGGATAAGCTTGCTCTGAGCCCCCCCGACTGCCTACCAACACAAATGCCCCGGAGCAGTGTGGGGGGTTGGCATCTAAGCCCTCCAAATCTGTGCTGGGTGCCACATTAATCCACACAGGAAGCTGTCCCAGCTGCTCAACACCTTCACTTCCTGCTGTCATGCTGGATGGGTATTTGACCGGTCAAAAGTCACGCAATTGAAGGGTAGGATTGAAAAGAGCACAGATACATTTAAGGTGGACTGGTTAAATAGTCCACAAATGTGGTGCAGTGCTGTTTTAACCACCTTAACTCTGCATGTGGAGGCTTATGCCTTCTCCTCAAATTGGGTTTTCTGACTGTCCTACACTGCCCTCATCGTTCCACTGCCTAGTCATCTAGGTTATAAGGCTTACTATTCTCAGAAGTCATTCATATGTGTGGGTGGATCTTTACAATGGTGTGTCGGGGTTAAGCACCAGGCTCAAGGGGATTGCAGCATACCCCCAACAAGGATTAGAACCACCAATAACCAACTCCCCTCACCCCCTCTTCCCCTCTCTCCTTCTCTCTCTCTCTCTCTTTCTCTATCTCTCTCTCTCCCTTTCTCCCTCTCTCTCTCTTACATACACCTCAGATACAGACACAAAACCCATGTGCACATTTTAAATGTCTCTGCTGTTGCTGCTAAATCAACAGCATGGACACTGTATCAAGAGAGCTGGGTGCTCGTGTTGCAACATCAACTGCAAGCAATTCAACCAGCAGTAATTGGCAATTCAATCAATGTGTCAACAGCAAGCAGTCTCCTACTGAGGTAAGGAGACAGGAGGGAGATGAATGAGCAAGGAGGGGAAAGAGCAATGAAACATGGAATGAGCAGAGGAGCGTATGCATCCAGACCAAGACAGCAACCAGAGTAACAGAACAGCGTAAGCAACAACGAGATGGCTACGCGAGATACACTCCATAATGAACAATGACACGCCCAAAGACAGAAGCACAATGGTGCCGTGATTCGGATGTGCAGGGAGACATTGAAAATGCCCTGTAATCCTATAATTGGGTTGTAAGCTAATAAAAGTGCTGATGAAATATAGTGCAAATGATCATATCTGTGTGTCTCTCATCATGGCGGGGCTGTTAAGGAGCCTGATGGTCCCAGAGGGGAGATAGGATCGCACTGCAAGCACATCCATTTCATTTGGCAGAAGAGAGCAGAAAGGTGAGCTCTCAGCGGATCAGCTATGACGGAAGCACAGACTCCATAGTGCAGAACCCTGCTTTCTACGGAACAGTGTGTGTGTGTGCGTGCCACACATGCGTGCCACACAGGAGTGATGGAAACCGGCTCCAAGTTGTCGAGGCTGGCTAGGTGTGGGGTCTGCGTTGGTGTATCATCATCACCACCCCCTTTGCGAGAGGCCAGGCTGAGCGCGGCAGGCCTGGGTAGATGGCGCCAGCAGCCATCTGGCTGAGGATGGTCCTCTTGAGGGTGAGCCGGGCCTGTGCCAACGGGCAGCAACACTTCCAGTGTGTTCCGGAATGTTCCAACATGTTCCCCTATTCTATGGCTCAGTGTGATCACAGCAGCCATGTTCTGCAAAGCTGTGGCATGTTCAGGCATGTTCTGTGTATGAGCACACAACACCGGATGTCCTAACCACTTCCTAACATTATTAAGGTACATTCACAACAGGAAACTGGAACATTGCTTTTCTTAGAAAAATCTTTTGGGCAAATGTGATTCTTCAGCTTAGTCAACATGGCCCAGTTATGAGAGGGAATGTTGAGTTCCTAAATATAGCATATTGAAGGTCAATTAGACGGACGGAAACTTGATCCCTTCAAAGATGTTTTATTTGCTGACGCGTTTCGGAGCAAGCTCTTTCATCAAAGCATTATTTTAGGTTAGCCTATGAATGATGCTTTCTACACACAGTATCAGTACATAAGAATGTCAAAGTATCTCACATATACTGAGAGAGAGATCAAGCTGTGAGCTTATACATCTCCTTGAGTCATCTCCACACCATCTCTGGACTGTTCATATTTGGCGTGTGGTGATATTGGCTTGTGTGTGTGTGTGTGTGTGTGTGTGTGTGTGTGTGTGTGTGTGTGTGTGTGTGTGTGTGTGTGTGTGAGTATCTTGAAGTTTGCCTGTCTGTTCCTGGCAACTCCAGACCCTTTTACACAGGCATAATCCCTGGACTACAAGAGGCAAATCAATCCACTGGACAGGAGTACAGTAATCCTTGGCTCTGTCTACCAGCAGCCACACACACTGCAGCCACTCTGGCCATTGGCATCAGCAGGGCCACTCAGTTGCCATAAGAGGTCACAAGGGGTCATGGAGGGTCAGAGAGGACTCCAACCCTGACACAGCTGACACATCATTCAGCCACGATCTACATTCATCTATATTCTACTTGCCCAATCTAACCCAGTTTAATTTCCAAGCTACAAGAACATGAGCAATTCTTGAATAGTTGCATAATGTTTTAGTTTTTAAATAACCACTTCTTGTCATTGGTTGATGTATATGTTATATCATATCCCTCTTCACGGTGCATTTGAAAAAACAACAGTGTGTTGACAGTGTTTTAAATAAAAGCCCTGATGCTGAAACTCTCGCTCTCTCCTTCTCTCTCTCTCTCTCTCTCTCTCTCTTATACACATGCAAACACATAAACATACACACAAACACACACACACACACACACACACACACACACACTGACCTTGTGTAACACCAGGGATCAAACGCAGCACTCTCCCTGTTCCACATTTCATGAACTATTTATAATGTTCTCCCTGGCTGAATTATTGATGAGCTATATTTTCTTTTCCTCTGCACTTTTGGTGCAGTTCTATGAGAGATTCAGTCCCTACACTAATGACCCACTCAGGGCTTCTCTCTCCCTCTAAACGAGTGTGGTCCTTTCCATGTCATTACTGTTAACAGAGTCAGAGCTCTAACCAATCATGAGTGTGGAAACTGTTGCCTACTATGACTTAATACAAGGTATGAAAACCATGATCACAATATAGTCGTTCAGCACGTCATTGAATCAAGCGTTCTCTATTAGAACTCTCCATAACAATCAGCCCTAAGCTGCAAATGTACACATATAAGCCCCACCACCCCCACCTGCACACACAAACACTAGACGGACTCTCCTGGAGAAATACTGTTAACTGTGCCACAAGCAATTTGAACAACACATGCACGCGCACACACATGCACACGCACGTGCATGTACACACACACACACACACACACACACACACACACACATTAAGATGTAAATTAGACCAGGCTGGTAACTTCAGTAAAAAACAATTTATGTTCTATTTACAACCAAACTCTCGGGAGATAATAATGACACAGATTCTCCTTCAATCTCACAGAGAGCCCGCATGAAGGAAGTAACACTACACAAACAAGGACATCTTATTTACCAAGAGACTCACATGAATAACACTCTGACTGACATGAATCATCCAGTCTGTAACATCCCTCACACTCATTATTTCTGTCTCTCACTCACTTTCTCTTTCTCATCTTTCTCCATGTCTAACTTTCTCTCTCTCTCTCTCTCTCTCTCTCTCTCTCTCTCTCTCTCTCTCTCTCTCTCTCTTCAGCAACTGTTCAGATTAAAATGGATGCTGAGCCTTCATTTAATATGGTACAGTACAGTCTATTCAATGTACATAAATTATGCATTATGGCTTTCATGGGCTGAAAGGCATTGTAATTCCATAAATAATCCCACATTTTATTCCCTAAAGATTTCCTAGTTTCTTCAAAAGCCACAGTCATATTAACAATTCCACTCCTCTCTGTTATACAGACAGCTCACTATCTTAAATGTATGCCCATGCATGCAGTCGCTCTTAGCTCACAAATCAAATGGACAGATAGCTTAACAATTGTAGGTATAAGCTTAGTGTAAACAAATACATATTCCCACACATTAAATACATAACTCAATAGAGACCGTGTAATCTTTCTGATTGGTCAACAGAGGTCTTTCTTACCGCGCGTGTACAGTAGATGGGAGCTGCTTGGTCAGTAATAGTGAAGAGGTTCTGAGATCAGAAGCAGCACCTGCTGGGCAGTCAGATGTGTAGAGCTGTATGCCAATAGGTCAGTCACCCAGCAGTCTGAGAGATTATGTTCAGAGGGCCTGGCTGTCTGCCACCAACCCCATGTTTGTTTAAGCAGAGGGTTACTAATCACACTGAAGGTGTACACTAAGAGAATTCATGCCAGATAGATAGGGGTGATACACCTGTGCCTACTGCCCACACATTCAGAAAATACCCTATGGGTTATCCTCTCCTGATGCATTAGGACAGCATTTAGAACAGCTCACAACCACAGAGAGAGAGAGAGAGAGAGAGAGACACACACACACACACACACACACACACACACAGATGAGAGCAAGAACAAGAGAGAAGGAATGAGTAAAAGTGAGAGAGATGAAGAGAGGGTTACAGGACAGGAATGACAGAAAAAATAAAAAGGAGGGAGAGGGCAAAAGGAGAAATAATTACTGTATTATAAAGATCAATAAGGGAATACAAAAAATAGAACCGAGCAGGCATACTCCCTCTTCCAAATTTCCCCAAATTTTCAACACCAACAATCTCACCACACATACACTCACGAAACCAGAATTTGTAGGACCAGAGACAAGAGGCCAGAATTCTACTCTACCATGGGCTTCAAACAGGAATCTGCCACTAGGCCAGAAAGATGAGCAGGCTGTTGATGCAGGCATTAGACTGCTATACATAAAGTTACACAACAGTGAGACATCAATCGCAAAGTTTCTGTACACTTCCGACATCTCATAAAACTCCTCGGCTGGAGGCAGCCAGGCATGAAAGTGATGTCTGACAAACGATATTGCTGCTGTGTTTCCATAGCAATCTATGAATGGCCAGGGCTGCTGCCTGTGACAACCAGATGCCTAAGAAGACAAGGCTCGCCCATAAAAAGCTCTGCAGAAAGCCTGTTATTACTGACATCATTCAATTGGGCTTGATTTGCATAATTACGTTCTGTGATTGCCTGTCTGCTGAAAATCTAACCAGCCTCTCTATCCTCTAACCGGCTGTTGTGTAGGAGGACCTTTACGAAGGCTACTGGGGGTGAGGTCACCCCAGCTGACCTGGGCATTACGACAGATGAACACTTCTCAGAGTGACTAATTAATACTAGGGTTACCCATTCATCAGAATGGACAATAACCCATGTACTTTTGATTGGTAAAGTCCCCCCCCCCACCCACAGAGGGGGCTGCTCAGTGATGAGGTGAGTCACAGGGTGACACTCCTTTAACAATCAGACATGATTAGAAAAGACAGGGTATGCATGCAAAGTAGGTCCCCAGGACAAAAGAAGAAAGAGACAGCTCAGAAACCCTGTGGTAATATTGTCTTCATGTTTCTTCTTAATAGATGGTATTCTACACCCAAGACATTAATTACAGCACTTAACCACATGTGACAAGCATAGCATTGTCTTACTGTTTTCCTCATTGAGCTAAGGGTAGGCTATGTAATAACAAGGGTAACCTACTCCAGGTTGAGACTTGTTATTCACTAATCCAAGTGTAGGCTTGAGTAACACTGATAATGCACTGTGTCTGAGAAATACAGATCTAGGACCAGATCCAACAAACAATAGCAGTTACCATAGACCAGTATGGAGAATCACTCATAGTGCAAGCCCCAGCAATAACATGACAGCTCCGAGAGTCAAATCAACATGGGAGCCTCTGTAAAACACAGGTCTACACAAAGGCAAGGCAGCCAAGGAGACACAAACACACTGCACTATGACGTGGCATTTTTCGAGAATAAACTATTCAATTGATCACATTGCTGCTGGCTCTTGTGTAGACCTGAAATAATCCATCCACAACCTTGCACACAGCCAAGAATCTCTCAAAAAATAGACGTAGTCTTACCTCCACCAGATGCGGAGTGGGGTTGAACCCACACATGTTGCACACCTGGGTGTGGCACTGTGTGCAGGTGTTGTAGTTGGGCTGCTCTGCTGTGACACCCACGTTGAGGCTAGTCTTACAGAGGGGACAGCAGGCCTTGGGCTTCAAGGGTTCCTGGTGAGGCTGCTGCTGCTGCTGCTGTTGCTGCTGTTGGGGGGGTGCGTGGGGTCCTTGTTGAGCTGGGTGGGATGCATGTGGTTTACCCGCCCCAGCTGGAGAACCCTGGGGTCCCCCTGGTTTGGGGGTTGTTTTGGGGGGCTGTTGCTGCGGAGGCTGAGGGGCCCCTTGCAGTGGGTCTACTGATATGAGGGTGCTGGCCTGGTTGAGCAGGGATGCACCGAAACCAAACAGCTTCCCAAAGGGCTGCTCTGGGGGTGGAGGCTGGCGGGTCGGAGTGCTCCCTGCACTGCGGGTCTGGTCCTGCCGTTGGGGTTGGGGCTGGTGGGCCGGGGAGTTGCGGGACAGGTCGGGCTGGGATGGGGCTTTGGCCATGCCTGGGAGAGGGACTGCTCCAGGGGGTAGCCGGGCCTTGCCTGGACCAGGGGCCCCTGGACCTCTCTGGTCAGGCCTGGGCTGCTGAGGGACTTGGGCTGGGCTTGGACCAGTCTGTCTGTTTGTGCCGGGTGGTGGCTGGGCCTGTGTTGGAGCCTGGGGCTGAGTTTGAGGCTGTGCCTGAGGCGGAGCCTGTGTCTGGGGCTGGGCTTGGGGCTGGGGTTGTTGCTGGGGCTGGGGTGTGGGCTGATTTTGAGGCTCAGGCTGGGGTTCTGGTTTGGCTTGGTGGGACGGAGAGTGGATCTGCTGCTGGCTCTTGGAGCGTGGTGTAGTCATGTCCATTCCCAAAGCTCTCTGCATCTGACAGTTCAGACATAGCCACTCTTGGACCTAAGATGAAAATAAGCAACAACATTTTAAAAGCAAGTCCATATATGCCGAGGCAGGCTTGCATTGTATCACCAACTGAATTGGCTGCAAATATAGAAGACTGACTTCATTGACAAAATCAATACATACTACATAAACAAACAATAAATGCTTGTAAGGAACAAATTGTTTATAAATCATTTGCAAAATATCTGCATTGAGTAAGGATATTGGTTTTGTCTGTCTCTCTATATGCACCTTATTGGTAAACAGCATTCCTGATAAATTATTATATTTGCAGCACAGAGACACATGGAATGACCTGAGCTCTAGGCTCCTTCAATAAAACACACATACACCTGATTATCCAGGCTTTATGACGCTCTATCACCCTCTCTCTCACGTTCTCTCTCCTTCTCTAATTCCCAACTCACATTCCCTTTCTCACTATATCTCACCTGTCTTTCTTACCTAATTTCTCTCCCATTCTCCACTGCCTGCCAGTGTCTAGACTCCATCCGTCTCTCCTGTCTCTCTGCCACTGTCCTCCATCTCCTCCACCCTCCCTCTTTCCATCCCTCCCTCCCTCCCTCCCTCTACACATGAGAAGGTGAGAGTGAAGGCAAGTCACAGGAGTGATACATGGACCTATGTGATAATTGGCATCCTGGTGCGTTGACAGCTGCTGCAGCACCTTCAGTGTGACAGTGGTTATATAAGAGATGCCATAATAAGACAGCGGAGAGGGGCTGGGGGGCAGGAAGAAAGATGGACACAATGTAGAGTGTGGTCTTCATCAATGCCCTTTTCATGTAAGCCTAAGGATCAGTGATCCGTAGGATGTGACTGTAGGACGTTTCACACACACACACACACACACACACACACACACACACACACACACACACACACACACACACACACACACACACTTGATACCGAAGATCACAGGTATTGTATACTCTTCCTCACATGACCGATACAGCAATCACCACACCCTCACAGACTTACTTTAAGAAAGCCACAGCACTCTCTGGGACTACAGTCTCTGACATCCACATTTCATTGTGACATTTCATTAAATTGGTGCTTATGTTCTGAGAGAATGATTGCAATAAAGTGTGTCCATAGTTCATTAAGTTTCTCATTTGTAGTGAGACATTTCATCTGGAATTTTTCCTTATTAATTTTCTTTTGTCTTGCCGGTCATTTTTGATCATTGATCATGGATAATGTAAGAAAATAAAGAACAGTAAAAACTTTTTAAAAAATAATTAAAAACTGTGTTAAATGAATATCCATGCTCTGGGTCCAGCTGCACGGTCTGAGGCAAGAACT
This sequence comes from Argentina silus, assembly GCF_951799395.1. Lineage (NCBI taxonomy): Eukaryota > Metazoa > Chordata > Actinopteri > Argentiniformes > Argentinidae > Argentina > Argentina silus. The sequence goes on along the minus strand of NC_139658.1, from coordinate 5,775,405 downwards.
GAGTTTTTCCCCCATCACCCAATCCGCAGCACTATACAAAGCATTAACATCTTAATTGGTTTGAGAGTTCTTGTCACACCTAACTTGATTACTCACCATCACAGGATGTTGTGAGAACCGGTTTCAAATGGTTGGCCTGCTTATCATGTCTCCTAACACATGGCTACCTGTGAACTCTGAGGGACAGAGACACAGACTCTCGTAAAATGAATTCTTATGTCATGAATGATATCACTATTGCGCTGTGTTATTGCTCTGATGTTGTTAGTCCTAACCCTAACCCTAACCAACCCTACCAACCATCTTTTGCATTTCTGCATGGTTTTCAGGTCACCATGCATAGCCAAGCAACAGTCATGCAGAGCCACGCATCCACAGTGAAGGATGTCTGCCAGACCACATCATATTACCATATCACATTTGAAATTACCCTATTACCTTCGAGACAGTGACTCTCCATTGATGTATCCATTTGTACGTGGGGGAAGCCAAATGTGTATCTGCTATGTTAAACCAGGTGTAAGGTGCCCCCTGGCAGCCATTAGTCCTGATGGTCTGTCATTATGGGCTCCAGACTAAGGCTTTTAGTGAGTACCACTGAATAGACAGTGAGGCAGCATATTTTACATTTAGCATATGTTTATATTTAGTTTAGTCGTAATGGTCATTTAGTATTGGTCAATGTGTTACTGTGTCACTCAGTCAGTTTGTCATTCTTTCAGTCCCTCTGTCAGTCACAGCAGTGTCTCAGTCCCTGTGCTTGGGCCCTGCTGATCCTCTGTACTCTGAGTGACAAGGCCACAGTTTTCACTGTCGATCACAAGAAATGAGAGAGGGAGGGAGGGACGCTGAGCATGCACAGAACGACCATGGACAGGGAGAAGAGCTGCAAAACAAACGCTAGGGTCTTTATCAAATCAGTCTTTATCAGGCTCAGATAGCAGTCACTCCTTTCTCCCTCCTCATTTATCGTCTCTCCCTTTCTGCCCCTCTCCCTCCCATAACAACAGTTAAGACAATGGTGTTTATAAACAGATCTGTTTTTTCCTCATCTCTCTCTGCCACCCCCTTGTTACATGAGGCATGTGAATCTTTATGAAATTTGATTTGCTTCATGAAAAATCAAGCGAACAGCACACTCTGTCTCTGTCTGTCCCCCCCACTCGATTTCATCATTTTTCTTTTAGATGCACCCTCCATCTTGTTCTCTCCTCTTCATCTTTATCACTCTTTCCCGTCTTCATCTGTGCCTCCCTGTCTCCTCCCTCTTCATTTCTCTCTTATCTCTTCATCCATATCTCTATCAGTTGGTGGCTCTCCTTTTAAAGCAAAACACTTATTTACTGATTCCATTCCTGTCTACTGCCCTTTATGTGAACATGGGCCACAGGGGTGTGTGTGTGTGTGTGTGTGTGTGTGTGTGTGTGTGTGTGTGTGTGTGTGTGTGTGTGTGTGTGTGTGTCAGTGTGTATCATACATCCTATGTGTTTGTGCAGTTTAATGTCTCCTCCTGTCATTGACTTGAACATAAATAACATCCAAGGCATTTATGCTTTATGAGGGAAGTCTGTGCCTGTGGAAACGGAATCATTTAACAGCAAAGAGCCTCTGGGAGCTTAAACATACATGTCCAAACATGCAAGTGGAAAACAAATACTGTATGTTAATGAACTCATATCAAGCCTTGTTATTCTTCCTCTCACTTTCCATTTTCCGTTATCTCCGTTGTTACCGGAGAGCTAATGTGAGACACTCACAGTCAGCCACACCCTCAGCTAGCAGAGAAGGTAGCAAGCCACACGGACACAGTGGCAATCAGGGAAATGGTTGGGCAGACAAAGAGGCAGACAGACGGAGCAGCCATGCCCCGCAGACCCCTCTGCAGTATCACCATGCAGCACATAGAGCTGCTGAGCACTGCAGTTTGGGAAAAGGATGATTTAGAATGCAGTGGTTTATCAACTCACACAAAACTGGGCCAAGAGACATCAAACGACCATCCTATACCTTTGTACTGTATACAGACACACACTTTCTCTCTCTCTCTCTCTCTCTCTCTCTCACACACACACACACACACACACACACACACACACACACACACACACACACACACACACACACAGACAAACACACACACAGGCTCAGTCACACTCACATACACATACAAACGCACACTTTTTCCACAGCCATCTGCTTCATTAATAAATGTTGCTATGCTGGCATTTGAGCTCTAAAGCATAAACCTGAAGCAGGAAAATTAATATATACGCCTGAAAGCTGATTAGTTAAAACCTCTCAAAGTTGTGCTGGCAGGTGACAGGCATAACGGGGGGTCCCATAGTGTTGACATGCAGCACAGATGTAATAAACCCACTCTTGTGCAGTACTCTGCTCAGCGTGTTACACTGGGTAGTTATATAGTATTGGGCTGATAGAGTCAGAGTTTTCTGTTCAGTTGAAGCATTACATACTCTGCTCTGGACAAAGGATCGCTTCGCTTCCCTGGCTCCAGATCTGGTGAGTGCTTTAGCCAACGACTATGACTCGCCGTAAGACTTGACAATGACAGTTAGGAGTTAGCTACAGCATATCTGGAGTCGGGAAACAGTTTCGCTAGGCCAAGAAAAGGCATGTTCTGCTCAGGTACAGTAGGTGTGTTGTTTTATCAATTTGAGACTTGGAATGGCCAGGGAGACTCTAGTCCAGAGAGGTATGTATGCGAGCACATACACAGACACACACACATACATGCACACATGCGCGCACACACACACACACACACACACACACACACACACACACACACACACACACACACACACACACACACGCACACGCACACACGCACACGCACAAGCACACATGCACACACACTCATTGGAGCGAGTGTGGACAGCCCCTGAGCCCCGTAGCCTAGGAGGCAGCTGTCAGTTTCTTTTGTGGCTCTGGGCTTGTTGAATCCCTCTGCTTTCTGTCAAAGCTATTTACATACTGTAGCCCAACCACCAGCCTGCTGTAGCCCAACCAACAGCCTGCTGTAGTCCAACCAACAGCCTAGTATAGCCCAACCACCAGCCTGCTGTAGTCCAACCACCAGCCTGCTGTAGTCCAACCACCAGCCTGCTGTAGTCCAACCAACAGCCTAGTATAGCCCAACCACCAGCCTGCTGTAGTCCAACCAACAGCCTAGTATAGCCCAACCACCAGCCTAGAATAGCCCAACCAACAGCTTAGTATAGCCCAACCACCAGCCTAGAATAGCCCAATCACTAGCCTAGAATAGCCCAACCACCAGCCTAGAATAGCCCAATCACTAGCCTAGAATAGCCCAACCACCAGCCTAGAATAGCCCAATCACTAGCCTGCTGCAGCCCAACCGCCAGCCTGATGTGGAATACATTTCAGCCAATTCTGAAAGGAGAGAAAATTGCTCCTATCTAAAACGTAAGACATTTAGATCAGTGGTCAAAAGTAATGTTATGGCATACAGTCAAAACATAACCCCCTACATGCAATATCTGGCAATTCTCTTTGTATCTATGTCTGCAAAATGCAGCCTGTTGTGTCTCAGTTGGATACTCGACCCAGTTAGTGCAGTCTACTGACTGGAGTGAAGCTCAACGCTACAGCATCAGCTTATTGGTAAGTTTTATTTGAAAAGATTCTCATTGCACATATTACAGAGAAGAGCATTATACATCTCATGCTGCCTTGGATTCACTGACACATCACTATTGTGAAAGTAAGTGGCATACATAAAGAGTTATTATAAATATGATTTTTGAAATAGTAAGTGTTACTTTGAATTAGAACACCTGGGCTTGTTGGACAGGCAAGCACAAAACTGAGGCTCAGGACACAGCATTTGTTGATATCATATTCTTGGTTCTGTAGCTACCCCAGCTTTTATACAAGTTTATGTAAACATGTTCAGGCTAAAGACAGCATGGCTTTCAAGTTGGCTTTGATTCATCAGTGATTAATTCTGCTCTAATTAAATCATGGTTACATGCCATTTAGTGGGCTCTCCTCATGTGAATACTCAGGATAGTGCATTCAGACAATCCAAAATGGCTTTATCTTGTCATTTAACTGCGACTGTTTCTTATCGATTTACACTGTAATCTCATTCCAGGATTTCTATCTCTCTCTTTCTGGCTTTGTTTCTTCTTTAGTCTCAAGGCCATTCTCCAGCTCAATTTGATTTCAACTGAAATGGCTTTAATAGCATGAAACAAACTGTTATTGATACCATGGAAAAGATATCATTCTACGGTCCTCAAAAAAGGCACAACTAACCTTTCCATGCCTGTTTGTCTGTCTGTCTGTCTGTCTATCTGTCTGTCTCTCTGTCTATCTGTCACTCACTCACTGTGCTGGACTGTGGGAGATCATTGCATTGCAAGGAGAGAGAGTCTATAAATAGAGCCAATCGCAAAGCAGATACTCCTCTGTATAATGGTAGGAGACTATTGTTGGAGTCTCTCTCTCTCTCTCTCTCTCTCTCTCTCTCTCTCTCTCTCTCTCTCTCTCTCTCTTTTCCCCCCAGGAAATGATCAGGCTGTAGACAGCTGAGGCTGTTATTATTGGAACACCTGACTCACCCACCTAAGACCAGCTTGTCATCATCACATTCACTCAAAACTGTTTTTCATGGCAATCATGCAGTCTCATCTCTGTCATGGCAGCATTTGCTTTATCCATTTGAATACGCATACATATATAAATACAAACACGCACAAACAGACAGACACACTCACACACATACATAATCATGTGTGTACACACTTATACACACACTCATGCAAAGACATACATTTACAATGCCAGCCTCCTATTTGAGATGACTTGATAAAAAGGTATGATTAACAGCTTCGCAATTGAGAGATGGCATATTATGGCCATATGTTACATGCTGTTAATTGAACTCTAAATTGCATGTTTGCCATAGTGTTGTTTTTATACAGCCATCAACATGACCATGAATCACCTCCCTGAAAGTCAACGGCAGGGATGGTTTTTGGAGAATGCTACAGTACCTCTCCCTCACAGAGCTCTGCTTCAGTGGTAAAGGTGGGATCCGGGCCTTAGTATGTACTAATGAAATAAGCCATCTTATAAAATACAGCACCATCACGATCACCATCATCACCATCAT